>NC_056725.1:730546105-730585043 GCF_019279795.1 Protopterus annectens | reverse complement strand
ATTTTAAAACAGTTTAATATGTTCTTTTTTCTCTCAATTTAATTAATCTAACATTGTTGTTTTTAATTATCAATTTCATTAACTGTTTTCCAGTATTATCAAAAATTTCAGTTAGTTCACTTAATAATTCACTGTCATTTTCGAAACCAAAAGGTACCTTGAATACCCTTAGTCCCTTAGGTATCTGGTTTAGTTCTAATGAACGCTCAAGGAATACATTGTCCATCTGGAGCGTTTTAAATTTCAATGCTTTTTCAAACTCCTCCATCTGTTTAGTTAATGTTCCCATGTCTCGACTTCCAAGATTTTGTCCAAAATTAGGAGCCACAAGAACTGTTTTTAAATCAAACAAATTGAAGTCTGTTCTCACTTCTTCGTTGAACCCACTCCTAGCGTTTGATCCGGAATTTGGTAGCGGAACCATCTGACTTCCGTTGCCTAGTCTTACTTGCGTCACCCAACTGCCAACATCATCCCCCAAACAATTGCTAATTTGCAATTTGGAATGCATAGGTAGAACTCCAACGTTTGTGTATAGTAAAGGAAGGAATCTGAAGGATTATTTTGAAAGTGAAATATTATATAAAAATTCTAAAATGAAAAAATGTGGTTTTTGCAAGTGTTGCAGATTTATTAACGGTGGCCCCTATGTCATAGTCAAAGGCATTAACAGAACTCTTAGATGTCCAGGACACGTAAACTGCAACACCAAATATGTGGTGTATTTAGCTTCCTGTTTATCATGTTATGCATTTTATATAGGTAAAACTAAGAGAAGGTTAAGGGAGAGAATCACAGAGCATAATAGGGATATTAAAAACAAAAAAACAACTAACTCTCTGTACACACACAGCAAAACATGTAAGGATTTTAAAAGATTCCTGTTTTTTGTGGTTGATCGTATACCTGACAACAATATCAATGAAGGTGATGTGAATACACTCCTAGAAGCTAAGGAGTGTATATGGCAGTTGAGGTTAAATTCATGTGTAAAACCAGGAATAAATGACAATATATCGATTACGAGTTATTTGAAAATGAAATCTTACATAATATAACTTGCTGACATTTCATGATACGTGAACATTTTTTAAGTTTGTTACATAGAGAACAGATATGATGTTTTGAGGTTAAATTTTATGTTTTAACATTTACTAATAAAAATATTAAATGGTAGTTATTTAAAAATGCATTTATAAATTAACTTAACAACTAGATATTTATTATGACGTGAATATATGTGTAGTTATTTTTAAACATGAATTTACATATTATTTAATAACTAGATATTTATTATGGTATATTAACTTACATTAACTTATGGTATTTAAAAGGAAACAAGTGGTGGAAAGTAACAACAAGTGATTTAACATGAATTTGTAAGAAATACAGTATTTATTTATATATTTGAATTTTTTAAACACAAACAGTATATAAGGTTAATGCTTGTCACAACAAAGGAAGAGTAAATGTTTACTTTATATGAATATTTAACATTTAATTGATTAATGGTTAAACTGACAGAGTAACAGGATGTGCTAATGGATTTGTATACAAAGGGTAGTTGCTGCTTTTAAGATGTAACTCTGATGAAACCCACTATGTTGATGGGTGAAAGCGCTCAGTTATTTTGTATATGAAAATAAATGCAGATTTTGTTTTTATTACATTCGTTTACTGTGTTTTCGCTTCACTTAGCTGGCGTTTTACTTTTGTTTTACTAGTGTTCAGTGTTTCAGTGGTTACTTCTGTTTTATTAATGAAGTTGAGTTTGCCATTATGTAAGCTTTAAGATGAAGGGGGGGATTCAGTAATCCTCCGAGTAAGACTAACCAAGTCTTACTCGGAGACTGCCATTTAAGACTATGATGTCAGCGCATCATGCATATGCATATGCATGAGGGCGCTAACTCCACTGGAAGGCTAACACGGAGCATGTAAGACTGCAGGGGGCGTGTCGGACTGCCGAACAGTCCAAATATCCATGCGCCTGCAACCATATAAATGTGAAAATGGCAAGTGTACGGAGCGAGTCTGCTGAAATGTACACATAGCAAACAGTACACATCCCCACATACTAAACCTCTTTGTAATTGTAAAATGTAAACTATTTTTTTTTTTTATAATTCCCGATATAGCTGCCCGTATTTGCACATGTTTGCGCGGGTGTGCCCATTGCTTAGCTGCAGTTAGCAATTTCGACATCGAAGAGCAGAATAAGTGTTTATGCAAATCAAGCCAAATAGCAATAGCGTGTTGGCAGAGCCATCGCACAAAGAGGAGGCATTCCTGGTGCTAGTGCTACCACTCTCCTGTCTATTTTATGTTTTAAATTAGTATATAAAATAATTCTTGACATATACTAATGAAATTTTAGTAAAAAGCAGTATAATTGCCCATAGCTAAGCAGCTCTTTATCTAGCGCAATATAATTGCCCATAGTTAAGCAGCGCTTTATCTAGCGCAATATAATTGCCCATAGCTAAGCAGCACTTTACCTAGCATGATAGGTTTGTGTGGAGCTGCACACTGCACTAACCAGCACACTGTCGGGCAACGTGGAGCAACGTAGAGCAAAGTTGCCTAAACACAGCCACATCCCCTAGCCTGTCTGGACAGTAGTAAAATAAAAAGCAATGTCAAGGTTCAAACCCGGGACACTGTGCAACATAATCAAAGTATTGAACCACTAAGCCATGACAGTTTAGCCTAAACATGCACTGTTAACATACATATACTTATAAATGGAAGTTTAACCATTGCTAAGCAGGTTTGCTGTTAGCCGAGAATTTTCAAAAATGGCCAATCACAAATAAGTGCAGAAAATGCAGCATATTTCAGCTCCATAGGCAGGAATACTCACCATGACTGATTGTAGCTCCCATCTGCAGTCAGAATGGCTGGTGCTGGAGAGGGTACTCGCTTTCGAGCGCAACGCTGGATCACCGAGGAGTCAAAATACATGGTTTGGCTCCTTGTCCACCATCATGAGTCAAGACTCCTGCAGGGCCAGTTTCAAGGGACGGAGTACAAAACAGAGGCTTGAAACCGGTTAGCTCATGATCTCACCAGTGCCACAGGCATCCCTCGGACTGGTAAGCAGGTCAGTCACCACCATGCAGACCTAAAGAGATGGAAGCAGGACCTACTGAACCGATGGATACAGGATGCCCGTGACATGCAAGATGCCCAACTACTGAGTAGGTAGCCATGGAATGAAGTATGTAAGACATGCTATTGTAGTCTATATAATGGATAGGTATGTCTCAATATCCCTTCATTTACTTCACAGCTGCAGGTGTCCGTGCTGCGAATCAGCAAGCCTATGCAGATAGACACAAGCATCCTCCAAAAGGGTCTCACAGAGATGCATAACTGGTGCCAGAGCCATGGCCTAAAGCTAAATACCAAAAAGTGCATAGTCATCCCCTTTGGGAATAATAAAGTGCCCACAAATTACCACATAGGTGGTAATCCATTAAATACGGAAGAAGTAATTAGGGATTTGGGGACCCAAGTAGATAACAATCTCTCCTTTGACAATCACATTGCCAAAGTGGTTAGAAAGACCTTCTATATAGCCCACCTTATCATGAAAGGGTTCACATCTAGATCAAGAGAGGTCATTGTGCCCCTCTACTCATCACTCATCAGGCCCATAATTGAATGCAATGCCCCATTTGGGATGTACCTTACCCGACACCTGCAGCAACTGGAAAGACCCCAAAAGTACCTCACCAAGAGGATCAAGGGACTCAAACAGATGCCCTACGCAGTTAGGCTAAAGAAACTCCAGCTCTACTCAGTTGAATACCGCCTACTCAGAGGCGATCTGTGCCTGACGTATAAAGCCATGTCCAAACCAGAATTAAAGGACATGCTCCACCTCAGGAAACAAATCCAAATCCCTTAGAGCTACACGCTCCAGGGACTTAAACCTCAGCACAGAAATAAATAGGACATGCTGGAGGGACAGATTCATATCCCAGAGGCTCCCCTCACTCTGGAACAAAATCCCAATCCATGTTAGGCAGAGCCCCTCAATGACCCTCTTCAAGAGAAATCTTGATGAGTGGATGGGAGATTGTAGGTTTACCCCTGGGATCTCTTCTGTGTCCCTACTAGACAGAGGCACAGTAAACTAACCTTAAAAGGGCTATCTTCTGTGACCTACTATACAGAGGCACAGTCAACTAATCTAAAAGGGTGGTGAAAGCCAAACACACTCTGGCTAGGCTTATAAATGCCCTAGGGCAGATAGCCTAGTATCAGCCTATGAACCTATGAACCTATAGGCTGCTAAGGCTGCACCACCAGGCAGGTTAGTAATTATTCTGCATGTATTGTTATATAAAATAAGTGAGAGAGCCTGAAAGAAAGTGTTGTAGCCCAGTAATAAAGCCATAAAATGCCCTGAATAATTTCTCTGCATGTACTGTTATATAAAATAAGTCAGAGAGCCAGAAAAAGAGTGTTGTAACACATTAATAAAGGTAAAATAAGTCCTGAATAATATCTCTGCATGTACTGTTATATAAAATAAGTGAGCAAGCCTGAAAAAGAGTGTTGTAACCTATTAATAAAGGTATAATATGTATTGAATAAGTCTTCTGCATGCACTGTAATATCAAATAAATGAGAGAGCCTCTAGAAAAGTGTATAATGTAATTAATAAAGGTACAATACTTGGAGTGTGCCCGTGTCACTCACTTTGAAATGTTGTTGTACTCTTGCATTATATAAATAGTACTGTTGTTTTAAGCACTGTCAACCCACAGTTGGGCAGTCCCATATAAAGTGGATGAAGGAAGTGTCAATAGCTGTGAAGCATATATACAGTCCTCAACAGTTGATTAATGGCTGGCATGCATATGTAAATCTGGCACATGAGTAGCTTGTTAATTTGTTCCCCAGAAATGTGAATGTGCTGCTAGAAATGTAGGGGGCTGTAGAAATATAACTGAAAATGTCACGTGAACACATCCAGATATGTAGATATATCAATAGAAATAAAATATATAACTACATAGCAGTAACATCTGCGTCCTGGACAGTTAGTATGTCAGATATAGGTCAGGTATATAATGAACTAGCCAAACCCATTACACAACCTAATGCACGCTGCCTAGTATAATAATACATGTGGGGGATATACACCTGCAGTCAATAGGTATGTAGTGTAAACTATAAGTACTTATAAGATGTTAATGGAGGTCTCTTTTTACACCCTACTGTATGTGCATAAAAAATGCAATTCCACAACTCAATGGGTATGTATAATCTCAAAACATTTGTTGGGAAATATGTCCTATTGTTCTATAAATATCTGCATTCACTTTGATGCATGTGCCCTGTTCAAACACCACAGTCTTGGTGGCCTGTTAACACCAATCATCCCTGCATGCTGTTGGAATGTCCACTGTCGTTCAATATATGCATGTGTTATACTTGCTGTTCAACTGTTGGAACCCTGGTGTGTTGAGTTAATGGGAATATTACTGCATGCTGTTACAACTAATTTGGAATGCTGTTGTCTATGTTGTAATTAAATACACCTAAATACAGAAGGTATGGGAAGGCCGGTCCCAGCGAACCCACCTGTCCCTCCTCAGCTGGCGATTGCACCTGGCACCAGCAGGTCCGATGCCTAGCCTGGGCTCCCCACCTCCATTGGTCCTGTGCCACCTTCAGGTGGAAGCACTGCAGGTGATTGGGCTCATCCCCCACATGCAAGCGTGGGCGGAGAAGGGCCACCTGTCACCCTCTGAAGGGTTCGGGCTGTGGTGCGTAGGGAGATCCAGCGTTCAGTCGCTGATCCCCTATGCCAGCTCGAGGCAAGAGTGGTGTGACTCACGGGTGAGCCTGCCCCTCCTACACAGCCCCCAGCACAGCCACCCTCCAGGCTGTGAAGGTGCAGTGGTGACTGCCCATTGGTGGGGATCTCAGTTCCATTGTTACCATCTGTGGGCTCATGGGCTTGCGATTTCCAAACATCATTCCCCGTCAATTGTGTTCACTCACCCCATGTGTCAAACACCTCCCCTGTATGCGTCTTGTTTGTCTTGTCTGTTTACCTCCCCAACCTACCTCCCCAAATATACCTACTTCCTCTACCTCACATTCCACTCTCACCTGAAAAAAACAAAACAAAAGGGCAATCTGTTCCCACAAAAAATTTAGGCCCCATACATAGCTGCCCATTTCGAACACATGTCCGCTGGACATGTAAACTGATAATTATAATTGACAGCACAACATACTTTGTTGTCCTCACCCCTCTCTCAGGGGTGGAAGGTTTCACATTTCACTCCAAATTTCTAACATATGCACAGCTGTTGCTGGTAAAGAAATGGGTAGCTATGGACCTTCCCTACACCCATCCTGCACATCCAGAGCTGGTTTCCCTACTGTCTTTCCATCTTTGTGCCCCCTTTTTCACCACTTTCCTATCTCCCCATTTTCTTTTCTTTCAAAGAAATTAGCGGTAGCGGGTTTGAGCGAGTGTGCGCTTGTGTGCGCTTAGCTAAGTATTGATAAGCATCACGCAAACCCATGCAAACCCGCTTACAAATGCTTAAAAGTGCCTTAGTCACTCTGCATGGCAGGGCCCTTGTTCTGCTGAGCAGAAAAATAAAACACATCTGTCAGTCTCGAACCCAGGACACACTATACTGCATGAAGTACCACTAAGCCACAGTAGACATGCAACAAGTTGGTACTGTAATAAATATATCATGCATTACAATGAGTGAATGTAAAGGGAAAATAGGAATGCCATAACACAAATCTTGTTCTGTGGATCTTTACCAGCAGTTGTTGTGGAATTGCATGATATGACTGTGAAAAGAGAACCAGCCATTCTAGCAGGAAATAATGTTACAGTAGCATGTTACAAACCCCACACAGTATCACAGCAGGATAAACACTGGCATATTTGAATAGGGCAAAGGCCATACTTCCCAACCGTGACTGCTTTTCAGGGATGTCCCTGATTCGTAAACAAATGTTAGCTGTGTCCCTCAGAATCCCTCTGAAAAGTACTGACGTTAGGCAGAAAAGTGGGGAATTACACTTAATGAATAATGTCAATAAGTAAGAGTAGACACTGCTTGCACATCAGAAAAAGGTGTATTAATACATATGCTCTGATTCTCTCACAGTCTCAACTTAATGTCTGTAATATATTACAGGTGTACCTCACTTATATGTACCTTTCCCTGAGGCTGTTCAAATATAAACCTGAGTGTATCAGAGGCCTGGCAGAGGCAGAAACACACAGGCATTTCAGCTTTTCTGCTGTTACACACTCTGCAAATAGCTTTGGAATGAGTCCCACAAGCATACCCTTATGTAGGAGTACAACACATAAATATCAAAGGATGCAGCCATGTACTGGTAGCAACCAACTGTGACAATGCCATTGTTCCATTGATGAAAATACCGGTGTGGTGCACAGACAAAGAATAATAGGATAACCTCTGGCTACCATCTGGATATGTCCACAGGTGGGAGCTACGCAGACAGACTACTTGCCTTGATAGACTAACAGGTACACAGCAACCCTGCATGTTCAGCAAGATAAACATCACACAATAATATATAATGCTCTCTGTACTTCTGCACCCCTACCCAAAAGAACAATATACCTGTGTATTCAGGCTCTACCAAGGATGTAGGTAGGCATACTAAGTACTGAAATTTGTCCAGTTGTCTTGAGCAGCCTGTGCTAATGTCAACACAAATAAACCACAAACTGTTCATAAGTGAGTTAATTAATATTTACAGTATAGTAGTTCACAAACAGTTCATGTGCCAGAAGAATACATTGCAATAACTACTTTTGCATGGCAGTTAATTGTCTAATTAGAAAAGAAAGTATATACTCCCATCTATCTCGTGTAAGCATTTGGAGGGGTGAGTAAAAGTCTACACTGACAAGTGTGTACTAGAAGCAGCAACATTCAGGTTTGAGTACAACATGCAAATCACTGGCTACAACCCTAGCTTCAGATATAAGAATTATACCAACCTTCTGACTGACACAACGGTGTCCACAGCAAACAAGCATGGGCCCCACTTTGGAAAGCTGAAAGGGCTACGCCTACCTAACTTAGCATTTTATAGCAGTGAGCTGCTATGACAGTGAGTACTGCAATTACCACACAGCAGGCTGCATGCAATTAGTAAATGGTGAGCACCAATTGGTGCAGAGGCCATCACATGCACATGTGCAGATACCTAGAAAAGCAGGCTGTACTTGCTGTCCACACATGCAATAATCTCATTGCAGCAACAGAGAGAGAGAGCGAGACAGAGACAGAGACACAGATACAGACAAAGAGACAGAAACAGACAGACACAGAAAAAGAAAGAGCAACATCAACAGACAGAGAAAACCCAAACCAAAAAAAATATATATTTCCTTTAAAAACAGACGGAACAGAGAAATACAAAGGAAAGGTATGTAACACATATGTATTTGCTGGCATGTAGTAGATGTTTTTGAAGAGTACTATACATACTGTGAATCATCCATATGTGGCAGCAGTACGTATCTATATGTATCTGTACATGTGCATAGAGCAAGGGACATACTGCAACTGTTTGTGAAGGGTGTATATATATATATATATATATATATATATATATATATATATATATATATATATATATATATATATATATATATATATATATATATATATATATATATATATATATATATATATATATATATATATATATATATATATATATATATCTATATAGAAAGAGAGAGAGACACACGGGGCATACTTACTGTGACAGGTGCCTGGTGACCAAGGTATGGACTGAAGCTCAGTGTTGACACTGCAGTGCCATCCCTTCTTGCCAAAACACTGTACCCATTAACTACCACATAGGTGGTAGTCTACCTAACACCGAAGGTGTGATAAGGGAACATGGGATACAGGTGGATAGTAGCCTCCCCTTTAATAATCACAGTGCCACACTAGTCATGTACTCTGTCTACATGGTACACGTCATCACAAAAGGTGTGTCATCTAGGGAAATATAGGTCAGTGTTCCCCTCTACTCATCACACTTAACACCCATTATAGAGTACAATGTCCCATGTGGTATTTACCTCACATGACTACTACAGCAAATGGAAAGGTCACAGACATACCTCACAAAGAGTAATACTGGCCTCAAACAGATGCCCTATGCAGATCGACTCACAAAACCACAGCTAGATTGTGTTGCATACCGCCTACCCAGAGGTGACATCTGCCTAACATACAGAGCTATGTCACACCCATAGCTGTTGGACATCCTCCACGTAAACATATTACAATCCCTCCCAGATACACGCTCTAGGGCCCTAAACCTTGTCAACTCATTAAACAGCACATGCTGGAGGGATAGATTCCTATCTCAGAGACATGCCATACTCTGGAACAAACCACCTATCAATAGCAAACAAAGCTCCTCATTAGCAGTTGTCATAAATACTCCTGATGATTGGTTGAGAGATAGAAAATACACCCTGGGAATCATCTCTGTGGCTCTGGTTGACAGGAGCAAGTGAAATTAAATTACATGTGTGTCAAAGGCCAGGGTAGCATATGGCTAGGCTGCTGTAGGCCCTAGGGCCAATAGCGTATTACCTACCTATGACACGATGCACACACACACACATATACTTAGTGCAATAATTGCTATGTGAGGTTGACTGAGTGTGATGGTGAATGTGTTAGTGAATGTGTGCAAGGTCTGTAAAGGTGTGATAGCTTAGTGTGAAATTGTTTCTGTCATGGTAGTTTGTGTCCTAGCTGTGATCCCAGCAAAAGATGTGTATGCTATTGCTAGGCAGAAAAAGTAGTATGGCATACGGTGTGACGTAGTCCCTTGTTGTCAACTGTGATGTCCCATTGTAGGCTAAAGAAATACATGTATGCTTAGTGAGTGGTACTGCTGGTGAATACAACTCCCATATGAACTGTAGTACTACCTGAAGCTGTAGGCCTAAACAGTACAGTATGATGTATGTTCACATTGCTTGGAAACACTGTTTTGTGTGTTCCTTGTAGTCCTCACAGATTACATACCTCAGGCATAAGGTTTTATAAGTAGTGACACACAGTACTGTATGGTACACAGGTAAAGCTCATCTGGGTTGGCATACATTTATGTGTTGTATGTATGTCTGATGTGTGTATAATTATGCCTGTACCATGCCCTCAATCATATGTGTGTTACAGGGTATACGTGTGTATCTAGCAGCATGTATAGTCTAGTATAGCAGTATGCCACCTATATTAACAACTGTGCACATATGTTAGGCAGGTGTTTGGCATAAACGACTAGGGTGGTATACTGGTAATACTGTAACTGTACTTTACATTCATTGCAATGGATGACATTCTTGATATACACCTCCTGTGGTTACGTGGTGCATTGTGTCACATACAGTGTGCCATTTACTGGTGTACAGTCTTACATACTGGCTTCTCTTTGCTGCTGTGCAGAACATGGTTTGATATATAGAGAGTGACAGGCACTGTCAGCCAGTTGTGGCCTGAGCACTAATATGTGGTATTGAACATGTATATCCTCTGACAACCAATCGGATGCTATATATGGCAGTTAATTGATATCTGTACTTTAGAATGTTAAATGTGCCACATGACTTGCTCACACATGTTTAATTGTCTTCCAGGGGCATGTCCCACCAAAGAAATACGTGTTATACAGCTGCAGAGAAAGCCAAAATACACAGCAGCCTGGTGCAGCACTACACCCTGCTGTTCTCTAGAACCAGCCAGGATCAGCATAAGCGGACTGCACTGTGGCAAGATCTTGTTCGTCGGGTGAATGACATTGGCATGCATAATCAAACATATGAGCAGGTACGCCATCACCGCAGTGATTTAATTAGACATGTCCGGCGGCATGCATCTGATATCCATTGAAAACAGCTTGCCACAGGTGGTGGGGTAGCCATTCATCCCCCCCTCAACAGAGTGGAGGAGCTGCTCATAAGCGTGGTGGCTCCTGGCCAACAACAAGAACAGCAACATACATGTGTCATCATGGAGGCCAGAGCCACCCAGCATGTTGACATGGAGTGTGCAGGTAACATGACCTATCTGTAGACTATTGTTACCTGTATTGGTAGATTATACATATGTGAGATGTGTACTGTGTGTTTAGCAGTTGTGCTGCATAGTGTTGTGCAATACTGATATTTGGAATATAATCTGTATGCCTGCGACTGTCGACTGTTGTACTACTGTAGTTTAGCAAACTCACAGTAGCAATGACACAGTTGTGGCCACTGACAAACTGTCTCATATTCCTGTAGGTCCTTCTGGTGTGACAGCAAGGCAGCCGGTCAATGCTGGTGAGTGTGTTATAATTTTAATATTGCTAATGAAATGTGCATGTCATAGGTGAGGTGTAGGCCATGTACATGTAACACACCTACACATAATGCATGCTGTGCATGTTTGCTGTGAGACCATGCACATCTCAGTAATGACAGTAGCTGCCTCAATCACATGCAATACACAGAGCATCACACACAATTGTGACAACACCGTACTGGACATTGGATAGCCACAGTTGATACACATGTACACAACATACACAACTTTGTCATACGCAGTACACCTTAATATGCTACACATAGCATATCCAGACACCCGCTGTAAGGTCACACTTTAGTATCCCACATGTCATCCACACAGCACACATAATATACCTGAGGGGTAGAGGCCTATCATGGGGCTGTGCAACACTCTTCAACACATAACACATTCATGTTAGGCAATGCTCCCCATTGGGCACCTTACAAACCCATGTAACAAGTGACTGTGTAATTGTGACTGTAGCCACAGTACTGTAGTTCAGGTACAGCATGCTAGGTGGCAGTCTGGCACACATTAGTAGCCTTGAGTAACCACATGATGCATGATGATGATGGCTCATGGTACTACACCCCATCCAGTTACAGTGACCACAGTACTACACATAGTTGTCATATGCACCTCAATGTTGTGTGCGTGCAAACATATGCACCTATACACAATATGCATAGCAACCACCATTTGTACAAAGTGACACATGTATGTCTTGTAATGCTATTGAGTGTATAGGTCACATGACACGCATTGGGTAAGTGGGATGTTTAATGTTGCAGTCATATTGTAGCTTGCCATGTCATGGCTGGCACTGGCATGTCCACAATATGTCCTACACTCACCATACCCACTGTACAATGGCCATGTTGAGCAATGGTGTTCCATCACGTATACATGCACCACTCATCCTGTGTGTATACATAGCATGCATGTGCTAAACCTGTGTCCAAAATTATCTGCTACAGACACAGACACTGTAATCAGAAATGGATATCTATGTGACACACAGATACACATCCAGCCATGGTATGTATACCTGTGAGTGATGGTGCACAGGACATTGCAGACCTTTTAATACTTGCACAGCAATGTTGTGTCCATGTACACATTGCATTCCAGGGTGAGACCAATCAGTGAACAACACACATACATCAAAGCCATGTATACTGTTATTAACACGGGCTGTCTACACTCGCACTGCATGGTCTTGAGCAAGAAACTTTCTGCATGCTGACACGTGTGATATGACTGTTTGCTTTGTTATACTGTAACCCACCTTCAACCACTATTAAGTATGTTTTGGATTGCTGGTGGTGTGTGGTTATCTGCTGTAGTGAGGAGTGTATTTGTGTGCATGTGTGCATGTGTTCATGTGTGCATGTGTTCATGTGTTCATGTGTTCATGTGTGCATGTGTGCATGTGTGCATGTGTTCATGTGTGCATGTGTGTATGTGTGCACGTGTGCCGACATCATGTACAGGTCGTAAAGTGTGTTTCCTGTCTCCCTCCCACAGGTGCTGTGTTAGGGCTGGTTCACTGCAGCAGGGAAACTGATGTCACTGAGCCACATAGTGATAATGAAGATAGGTGTGTTAAGACACAGGCATGTTTGCTAGGGTCTGTCATTGGGCCACCAATCGACAGTACACAGCTGTCCACCCCATCCATGCATATAGTCATACTGCCAATACATCCATCACCAATGCCCATAGCTGAGGGACAGCGTACAGTTGGCATTGGCCAGGACAGTGTGGTATCCATGGCACATGCATCCCAACACAGCAGCCATACCCAGATGTCTAGAAGGGTACGACATAGGCAGATGTCCAGGGTTTCTCGTAGGAGCACTGCTGCTCATCATGCCACTGGCAGATGTGCCACAGGTCTGACAATGTCATGCATGTTCCAGGCTGTCATGGAGGCACAGGCACATATGGAACGGTACACCAGACAGGGACTAAGGGCACAGAGGGCACATAACACCACCGTCATTGACAGTATCTGTGACCTAGCAGGTGCCATCCGACATTACACCAAGGTCACTGATAGACGTTGGGGAGAGAAATTAGATATCCTCCGCAATGTCATGTCCATGTGTCAGGACAGTGCGGGATGGTTGAGATGTCGACGTGGATGTATGCCAGCAACATCAGCAGCTGGCAGTCGCCACGGACATCCCTCAAGCCACAGCCGCTCCCGTAGTGCCAGTGCCAGCCCCAGCAATGTTGGGGGTGGGCTGTCCATAGAATGTCCTAGAAGACCATGTGCACGTGGCTCTGGACATTCCCAGCAGGGACCTGTGTCCAGTGTACATCCATCCACCTCTGGGGATAGTACCCAATTTGACTTAGTACCTGATAGTGTCAGTAGCACCCCTGCCAGGCACAGGTACCATATCCATGGCCAGAGATGGTGATCTGTACAGCCTCCCAGGTACAGTCTGTGGCTGTCTCACAAATACCCATATAGGTTCATAGGTTCATAGGTTTATACTAGGCTATCTGCCCTAAGGCATTTATAAGCCTAGCCCAAATTATTGTGGCTTATGCCACCCCTTATATGAAAAAATACTGTGCCCATTAGTTTGTTGTGCCTCTGTCCAGCAGTGACACAGAGTTGATTCCTGGGGTAAACCTACGATCTCCCATCCACAGGTCTAGATTTCTCTTGAACAGAGTCAGCGAGGTGCTCTGCCTCACATGGACTGGGATTTTATTCCACAGCATAGGGAGTCTCTGAGTGATAAATCTATCCCTCCAGCACGTCCTATTTATATCCGTGCTAAGGTTTAAGTCGCTTGCTCTAGTGGTTTTGGTGGATTTGGATTTTTGAGGTGGAGCATGTCCATTAATTCCGGGTTGGACATGGCCTTGTATGTCAGGCACATGTCACCTCTGAGCAGACGGTATGCGACTGAATAGAGCTGGAGTTTCTTCAATCTGGCAGCATATGACAGATTTTGGAGTCCCTTTATCCTTTTGGTGAGGAACTTTGGGGTCTCTCCAATTGCTGCAGATGTCGGGTGAGATACATCCCAAATGGGGCATTGTACTCGATCATTGGTCTGATAAGTGAAGAGTACAGGGGAACAATGACCTCACTAGATCTGGATGTGAATCCCTTCATGATCAGGTGGGCAATGTAGAAGGTCTTTCTAACCACTTTAGCAATGTGAGTGTCAAAGAAAGGCCACTGTCAACCTGGGTCCCCAGGTCCCTGATAACCTCTTCTGTGCTTAGTGGATTGCCACCTATATGGTAGCTTGGGGTTACCTTGTTTTCCCGAAGGGTATGACTATACATTTTTGGCGTTTAACTTCAGGCCATGGCTCTGGCACCAGCTATCTGTTTCCATGAGTCCCTTCTGAAGGATATCTGTGTCCGATGCACTTTCCACTACGGCCCAGTTTGCAGTCGTCTGCAAACTTTGTCAGCCAAAGTCCTCCCATGTTGGCCTGTACTTCTGAAGTAGATGCCAAACAATAGGGGGCCAAGGACCGAGCCCTGTGGGACACCACTTGTGACCGGCTTGGAGTCTGACACAGCGCCAGCAACTCTAACCCTGTGGGTTCTGTCCTTAAGCCAGTTTGCAACCCATCTTGTGACATATGGGTTTACATTTAAGCTGGTAGTTTTTCTACAATACCCGAGTGGGGTATTGTGTCGAAAGCCTTTGCAAGGTCAAGGTAGGCTGTATGGACTGCCTTTCCCTCATCAATGGCCTTGGTGACTGTTTCGAAGAAGTCAACCAAGTTCAAAAGGCATGATCTTCCCTTGACAAAGCCAAACTGGGTCGGGTCCAATGTCTGCAAGTCCCCTATATCTTTGTTTATGAGCTCCATTATGATCCTCTCCATAGCTTTGCAGACTAGACTTGTTAAGCTTATGGGGCGGTAATTACCAGGGTCCGTAGAGGCACCGCCTTTGTGGAGTGGGACCACAGTTGCCGTACGCCTGTGGCAGCCACATGGTGGAACTGTGTGCATGTAGACACACACACATACTCCAGACACCTAGGGCTAACACATACCCACACACATTACAGCAACATTGGCCCATTCCTGTATTCTTGCCCCCCCCCCCACACACACACACATACATGTCAATTGGATGGCTCACTGTAGGCCTCTGGCAAACCAACAACACACCCTGTGCATATGATGAAACCTGTGCCACCTCCTGTCATCTGTAACATTGATGCAGGAACAGGCTACCATGGTGCTGATGCACATGGTGTCTATATAGCAGTATAGCAATGTTAGCATGTTGTCAGCTGTAGAGTGTAATGATATGCTTGAAAGTGTAGCTGAGCAGGCATGATGCATTAAACTATGATTGTCATTGGAGTGTTGTTTACACCAGTGTTGGTTCCAATTGTGTATTGTCCAGCCACGTGCCACTTGGCTGATGTGTGCAGTATTGGCAGCATGTGTTAGATAGTGGACAGTATGTGTGGGATGTGTGTAACACAGATTTGCAGGTGTACAGTTGTGAACATGGTGGAGGTGCACTGTCTGCATGTACGTGCATAGTGGACACATGGCCAGGGTGACATGCGCTGTATTACACAGTAACACTCCATAGTTTCTATTGGTGGCCAGTATGCATTGTACTACACACATTCCGGAACCTAACTACATATGTGTGTATGACATTGTTTGACACTGTGCTGTGGGTGATAATGTTACTATCTGTCATTGCTTTGCATTCTGGTGGTATACATCACTTCAACAGCCTGACCATAACCAATCGTTAGATGATGTCTTGACAACCGACACACAGATGTAGGACACACAGCAACATTTGGATTCTTCAGGTACTATACAATGCCAGTAACCACTGGTATTCACCTGCACCCATTACTGAGACCACTCCTGTTTGGCATATAGCTCTCTTAGGTACAAGCAATCACAGTAGGGATATGGCCGTCCACATCTGGTAATGCATACTGTGGCCTATAATGCATTCTACAGATGACACACACATCCTCCACAAGGGTATCATACAGACAGATGCCTGTTGTCAAACCCATGCTGTAAAGCTATAAGCCAAACTAAGCATAGTCATCCACCTTTAAGGAACATATTATCCCCACAGTACCACATAGGTAGTAGCCACCAACATGATGACCAGGTACCGATGTGTACATTCAACCAAGTGTTATGTCATCTCCCCTTTGTTAATCACATTTCCAAAGGTATTTTGGAATCCCTTGGTAGATCACATAAGAAATAAGGGGTCTGCATGCATATCCACATAGTTTGTTCTACACCTGTTATGAATAGTCATCATGGACAGACTTTGCTGCGTTTGAACTGGTCTGACATATACCTCGGCCATAGACCCTCACTCACACATTCCAATAGGAATCGTAATGACTTTGTGTGACACAGATGACCTAGGCCAAGGATCACTGCAGTGGCTGGCCTTGTCACAAGCATACAGATGTGACCTAAGGTCTGGCAAGGATGACAGCTGTGTTCTTGGAGAAAGCAGGGTTCCCACACATGCAATCATTGAGGTAACATGTACGTACATGTATTTGACACACAGCTAGCTCACATGTGCAATGCATACTGATATGTCATACAGTGGTAAAAGCAAAATCCACAGCACATTGACCAACAGTGTCACACACATACAGCACACACACTCAACAAGTGCAGGACTCAAACCCCTACCTAACTACTTCACACGACACGCTAAGCACATTACTGAGAGTTCTCTTTTCCACAGGTGTATTTGTAGAATGGTGACATCATCAGACTTGACAAAGGTTAGAGTACCACTTTTAAGGTGTTTCACTACTTTGCTAGAGGGTTGTTCCGTCCCAAGGAAAACACACACACACACACACACACACAGTTGTTCAGTACAGGATTCAAACCCCTATCTAACTACTTCATGATTCTAGAGCAGTACACATTAACACAATGCACTATGCATATCGCTGGTAATTCATTTTTCCACAGGTATATTTGTAGGATGGTGACATCATCAGACTTGACAAAGGTTAGATTATCACTTTTGAGGTGTTTCACTACTCTGCTAAAAGGTTGTTCCTTCCCAAGGAAAACACACACACACACATAGTTGTCCGGTGCAGGATTCAAAACCCTACTTAATTACTTCATGATACTAGAGAAGGACGCATTAACACAACATGCTATGCACATTACTGGGAGCTCTCTTTTCCACAGGTATATTTATAGGATGGTGACATCATCAGACTTGACAAAGGTTAGATTACCACTTTTGAGGTAATTCACTACTCTCCTAAAAGGTTGCTTTTTCCCAAGGAGAACACACGCCATTGTCCGGTGCAGGATTCAAACCCCTATCTAGCTACTTCATGAGTACACATTAACACAATGCGCTACACAGATTACTGGGTGCTCCTTTTTCCACAGGTATAGTTGTAGGATGGTGACATCATCAGACTTGACAAAGGTTAGATTACCACTTTTGAGGTGTGTCACTACTCTCCTAAAAGGTTGTTCCTTCCAGAGGAAAACACACACACAGCTGTCCGGTGCAAGATTCAAATCCCTACTTAACTACTTCATGATACTAAAGGAGGACACAGTAACACAACACGCTATACATATTACAAGGAGTTTACTTTTCAACAGGTATATTTGTAGGATGGTGACATCATCAGACTATACAAAGTGCTTTACATTAGGTGACATTAGATGGCCTACATTGAAGGAATGTGTAAACACTTTGGCCATGTGATCACGAAAGGTGAGTTTACTATCTCCCTGTTTTGGCAGGGCCATAATGACTTTCTCCGTACATGCTGGATTGCCACCTATGTGGTAATTTGTGTGCACTTTGTATTACCAAAAGGGGATGACTATGCATTCTTTGCCATTCAGCTTGAAGGCATTGTTTTGACACCAGGTATCTGTCTCTGTAAGACACTTCTGGAGGATGTCTGTGTCAGCTGTACAGTCAATTATGGACCACAATTTCCAGTCATCTGCAAACCAACAGCCTTACATCTGCCATGCTTGCCTGTACCTCTGAGCAGTATCGACTGAACAGGTGGGGTCCCAGGACCAAGACCTGTGTGATGCCATTTGTGACTGGCTTAGAGTTGGACATGGCACCCGCAACTATGAACATGTGTGTTTGATCTGTGAGCCACTTGGCCACCCATCCTCTGACATAGCTGTTCATGTTCAAGCTGGTACACTTGTCCATGATGACAGAGTGGGGAATGGTGTGGTAAGCCCTTAATGAGGTCCAGGTGGGCTGTGTGGACTACTTTCACCTCCATCTATGTTCATGGTAACTGTATTAAATAAGTCAACTAGGTTTGGGAGCCAGGCTCTGCCTTTAACAAGGCAAAGTTGTATAGAGTCCAATGTCTAGAGATCTCCAATGTCTCAGTGTATGGGTTCCATGACGATTTGCTCAATAGCTCTGTAGATCAGGCTGACTACACATGTTGGGCAATGGTTTCCAGGTTCTGTTTTGGCACACCCTTTGTGGAGCTGGATAACTGTTAGTGTATGCCATTCTTTGGGTACATAGCCTGCGGTACACTTGAGTCTGGACAGTGAATGTAGGTGAGGGTGTGGTTCCTTATGGGCCTAGTGTAAGATGCAGCCTGGGACAACTTACAGTCACATTGATGCTATGTTCTTAGCTTTGGTGAGGGCTGTCTTTACCTGCATGTCCATGATGTCTGGGTCTCTGCATCCATCTGTGATGGACACAGGCCCTTTTGGGGGTGATGGGGGGAGTTTACACTGAACGTGCCCCCCTGGGTGTGGGCAATGAAAGTTGGTATGGTGTATGTCATTACTTTTTTCAGTAGCTGACGGCATATTTTGAAGTTGACACCTACATGTCTGGTATAGCTACCAAAGGCTTTGTGGTTGTTATTCTTACATTCCTTGGCAATTGGTCTTTAGAAACTGTCCTTGGATTATTTTATGAGCGATCATTGTTTCATCCTAATAATGATCAGTGATGCCTTTCCTTTAGTGAAGTTGGCTCTATCAGGTGTTAGTTTCCTCCTTCTGTTGTCTAGCTTATTTATGGGCAATGACCACCAGATTGTTTTCTTATTTTTGGAGGAGTGCATCTTGGTTTTATTTGTGATGTCTCGATCCATGCATCCCTGTAGATGCTCATAGGATGCACTTGTAAATAATTTGACAGATTGTATACCATTATCCTATAGCAAGAGGGCTTTGGATCTTTCCACTTTGGTCTTGGAAAGTGCGCAGTTTGCTTTTGAAAATGGGCTGGATTCACAAAGGCTTGCATGGACTCTAAGAGTAGAGTAAGACTCCATGCAGCCAACATGTCCACCAAGCGATCCAGGAACAGCTGGTAGGGGCGTGCAAGAGAGCTCCTAAAACGAATCTTACATGGACAGGGCTAGGATATGCAAATTACCTCAATCGTAGGTGAAAGCTATGCAAATGAGGTAAATTTGCGATCCAGGAAACCCAAACCTGTCCGAGTAAGAGTAGTGTTATTTGCAGAAATGTATTTCATTGACAACTGAGTACCGTTCTGCAAATAGCAAAACAGAGCCGTGATAGCTCCAAAAAAAGGATGCATCCAGTTGAGGAAGCATGCCAATGGGCCAAAATTATGGCCATTGGCAATGTTCACCAATGCAAAAACAAAATAAAATAATTTTTATTTTTTATCCCGATCTCCGAAGTTTAAGCTTTGCGCAGCGCCGGACAAACGTGCTGCGCTCTAAAAACCAGAAAACCAATAACTAAAATCCACAAATATGGATTTTATTGTAATTCCAAGTGTACAATGTAAGGGAATGGCAGGCTGAAGACAACATGTCTACCGAGTAGAGGTTGCTAAGGGGGGAAGCTCAGTCTAAGAGATGTAACCAAGCATTAGTAGGCAATTCTATACAAATGAGGGTAAGGATAGTGAATCCCAAGTTTACATAGCAAATGAGCACAGTCAGTGGAGTGTAGGAGTAGGATAAGGGGAGTATCAGAGTAGAAGATAGGTGACATCACGAGGGGGGTATGTATGAAAGATGTGAAGCTCATTGAAGCAGAGTGGCATGTGTTTGCTGTCAGTTACTCATCACTGGAAGAGGTGTGTCAACAGGTACCCTAGCTAAAGGCAAGAAATTGAAGAGGTGTATGCCGTGGATAACACTAAAGTTTCTTGTAGAAGTGCTTGCAACGTGTTTGCGTGTGGGTGCGCACCCGTACATCCAAGTAAGACTGTGTGCAAGCGTGTGCGCCTGTGTGCACATGTTTAAGCCGGAATAAACATGTCTAAGGTTGTTGAAATGTGTGTAAGTGCGTATGCGCCTGTGTGTGCGCGTTTTAGCAAGAATAAGCAAGTTTTAGTCTGTGTAAGCATGTGTGTGCGCTTGTGAGCTGGTGTGAGTGTGTTTGCACTTGTGTGCACGGAGCTGCCCCGCTGAGGAAACAGAAAGGGAAAAGGAAGCACAACAAATAGTAGGAAGTTAACCAGGGAGTACTATCAGAGCTAGCAGGTGAAAACAATCAGAATCAGGCAATTACACAGGCAGTACACTAGCCCAGCCCAGCATTAAAACTGTGCAAACAACTTTCCACCATGTTTCTCTCAGAGACACTGCAACACTGCAGTAAGCTAATAGAAGTGAAAACTGAAAAAGCTTTACTGAGACAAAGAAATGTTAGGGGCTGCCATTGCTGTTATAAGGCGACATATGAAACATGCTGAGGGTGGTGACAATGCGAATGCTGCTGGACAACTCACAGTGAGAAGACGGAGAAGAGTGTACCGACCCAGGGTAACCTATCAGGGGCTACATGAGCTGGAGATAGTGGAGCGCTATAGAGTGGACAGAGACCTCATGCAGCAAATTATTGAGCTGTGCAGGCCATGCCTCACATACAGAACCAACAGAGGGGAACCCATCCCAGTGGAAACCAAGGTATGTGTTGGCCAAAGAATATTAGCAACACGTACCTTCCAGAGACCAACTGGTGATATGATGGGGATATCACAGGCATCAGCATCCAGGGTACTGCACCATTTCCTGGATGCCATGTCAGCCCATGTTGGTGATCATGTATATTTCCCCAATTCCCATGAGGTATTGGCCAGCAATATGCATCTCTTCCAGCAAATAGCAGAATACCCTAAGGTAGTGGGTGCAATAGACTGCATGCACATATGCATCAAAGCACCAGCCGGTGAGCAGGGTAGGGTCTACTTTAACCACAAGGGCTTCCCCTCCATCAACTGCCAGGTTGTGTGTGATGTTCAGGGCATAATACTGAATGTGTGTGCTGGCTACCCTGGAAGCTACCATGATTCCCATATCTGGTATCTGACACAGCTGTACCAGACATTCGCCAGTGGGGACATCCCTCATGGTCACCTAGTGGGGGATACTGGCTATGCACTGGAGCCGTGGCTGATGACACCCATCAGAAATGCACACACACCTGAACAGGAACGCCATAATGAGGCACACGCACAAACACAAAATGTAATCGAGCGTGTGTTTGGGCTGCTCAAGTCACGATTCCGGTGCCTGAACACATCTGGTGGAGCCTTGCAGTACTCACCAACTACATGTACCAAAATTGTCATGGTATGTGCTATGCTACATAATATGATCTTGCAAAAACAGCTGCAGCAGGAGCAGCATAGGCCCGGGCCAAACAGCCCCCCACCATTGCCAAGGCCATCACAGGCAGAGCAGGACTCGGAGGAGGAACAACCTGAGCCTGCCCCAGTAGGCAGAAGGAGGCGTGCCCAGTATGCTTTGGCCTTGGCAAAGAGGCAACGCATAGCACATACACTGGCTCAGTAGGAACCCTGGAAATGATACCTCTCTCTGACTCGCACATATAGTAAAAGGGATGCCTAACTTGACACTACCTGTTTTCAAACATGTATAGGGAGTGTAGTATGTGCATCCGACATAGGCAGCCCTGCAGCACTACCTGAGGCATGATTGCCATGTGTTAAGCAATATAAAGCAGTGCTAAACAGCTTTTACCACCATTTAGTATATGTAAACAAAATTGCACACACTAACTAGCACAACTGTGGTCAATGTTGAGCAATATTGGGCAACGTTTAGCAATGTTGGACAAGCTTGGTCTAAGTTAGGCATAGCTGAACAAAAGCCAACATGCTCATATTTGCTCTACTGGCCCTTAAGCAGTCTGGTCTGCTCAGTATGAAAATATAAAGCAGTGACAGGCCTCGAACCCAGAATACTGTGCACTATAGTCATAGTACTGAACCACTAAACCATGACAGTATTTTGCTGCTCAACCTGTATGAAGAAATGTTGATAAGTCTATGCAAAGTATCTCATGGAAACCCTACAGGCGCAGCATAATCCCTGTCAAGTTATGACACAAAGGTGAGCCCTGCAGTAAGAATAGAACCTGATTTTCAACACACATATAGTATAAATATTAATATTGGTCATGTTCACACACATCAACAAATGTAGTGGACTTCAGACAGCAAAATACTGAAAGGTCACACTGGGCATGCTCACACACTTGAATAAATGAGACAAATGTCAGGCAACAAAACACTGAAAGGCCATACTTGGCATGCTCACACACTTAGGCCATGTCTGAGTACAGCAGTGGGCCACACATATCCGGCAGTTGCATGTGTTAACCCAGGAACCTCTCACTATTCACCACACAGTTATATGACAACAGATATATATAATATATTGGAACCCTGTCATAATCAAATATGTTCTGCAGATACTTAGGTTGTTCATAGAAAGTAGGAAAGCAGAGAAGATAAAAAACCTGCAATCAGTATCATCAATAAATAATGTGCATCCCGAACATTATCATAGGTTCATAGGTTGATACTAGGCTATCTGTCCTAGGGCATTTATAAGCCTAGCCAGAGTGTGTTTGGCTTTTGCAACCCTGTTAGATTAGTAGACTGTGCCTGTGCATAGTAGGTCACACAAGATAGCCCTTTTACGTTTAGTTTATTGTGCCTCTGTCTAGCAGGAACCCAGAAGAGATCCCAGGGGTAAACATACGCTCACCTATCCACTCGTCAAGAAGTCTCCTGTAGGGGGTCAGTGGGGGGCTCTGCCTATGCGGGACTGGGATCTCATTCCAGAGTGACGGGAGCCTCTGGGATATAAATATATCCCTCCAGCATGTCCTATTAATATCTGTGCTGAGGTTTAAGTCCCTGGACCGTGTAGCTCTAAGGGATTCGGATATCCTGAGGTGGAGCATGTCCATTAATTCTGGGTTGGACATGGCTTTAAACAACAGGCACAGATGGCATCCGAGTAAGCGGTAAGCGACTGAGTTGAGCTGGAGTTACTTTAGCCGAACTGCGCAGGGCATCTGTGTGAGTCCCTAGATCCACTTGGTGAGGTACTTTTGTGGCCATTACAGTTGCTGCAGGTGTTGGGTAAGGTACATCCCTAATGGGGCATTGTATCCAATCATGGGCCTGATGAGTACAGGGGCACAATGACCTCACTTGATCTAGATGTGAAACCTTTTGGGATAAGGTGGGCTATATAGAAGGTCTGTCTAACCACTTTGGCAACATGATTGTCAAAGGCGAGATTACTAAACTACTCGTGTCCCCAAATCCCTAATAACTTCTACCGTACTTAATGGATTACCACCTATGTGGTAATGTGTGGGCACTTTGTTATTCCCAGTGGTGATGACTATGCATTTAATGGCATTTAGCTGTTGGCCATGGCTCTGGCACCAGTTATCCATCTCTGTGTGACCCTTTTGGAGGATGCATGTGCCAGCTGAAGAGTCGATTATGGCACCCAGTTTGCAGTCATCTGCGAACATGGTCAGCCATATTCCTCCTGTGTTAGCCTGTACGTCAGAGAAATATATACTGAACAAGAGAGGTCCCTAGGACTGAGCCTTGTGGGACGCCACGTGTAAGTGTTGTAGAGTCAGACATCGCACCTGCAATACTGACCATGTGGGTGCTATCCCTGATCCAGTTAGCAATCCATCTTGTGACATATGTGTTGATATCTAAGCTGGTGAGCTTATGTATGATGCCTGAGTGGGGTATTGTGTTGAAGGGTTTTGCGAGGCCCAGGTAGGCTGTGTGGACTACCTTCCCTACGTCTATGGACCTGGTAACTGTTTAAAGAAGTTGACCAGGTTCAAGAGGCAAGATCTGCCCTCAACAAAGCTGAATTGGGTAGGATCCAGTGCCTGTAGGTTCCCGATGTCTTTGTGTATGAGTTCCATGATGATATGCTCCATAGCTTTGCAGACCAGGCTAGTTAGGCTTATAGTGTGATAGTGTCCAGGGTCCATTGTGGCACCACCTTTGTGGAGCGGGACCACTGTTGCTGTATGCCATTCCTTGGGTACATATCCTGTAGTATGTCTGATATTGAACAGTGACTTAATGTGAGGGTTATGTTCGTCATGAAGCTCATGTAAGATGCTGGCTGGGACACCGTCTGGTCCCATTGATGCTGTGTTGTCTGCTTTGGAGAGGGCAGCTCTCACCTGTTCATCTGTGATATCAGGCAGGCTACACTCTGTTGGGATGGACATTTGCTCCTTAGGGGGGATGGGGGGGAGATATTTGCACTGAACTTGTTTGCCAGGATGTTGGCAATGTCTGCGGGTTCAGTGTATGTTTTGTCATTTTGCAGTAACTTACAGCATATCTGGGAGTTGTCACCCAGGTTCCTGACATAACTAAAGAAGGCCTTGTGATTGCCCTTAGTGTCTGGTGCAATTTTCCTTTCGAAGCGGGCCTTAGATGAATTCATGAGTGATCGTAGCTTCTTGCTAGTACTGATCAGAGATGCCTTCCCTTTTTGGGATTGTGCTCTATCATGTAGTAGCCTCCTCCTTTTGTTGTATAGCTTATTTATGGCTGGGGTTCACCAGACAGGTCCCCTGCCTTTGGAGGAGTGAGTCTTGTTTTTATTTGGGATAGCACGATCCATGCATTCCAGTAGGTGTCCATAGAATGCATTTGTAAAGGATTCAGCGGTCTGAGCCGTATTTACCACTGTCCCAGGGTCTTTGAAGGATACCACCTCAGTTTTGAGAAGTGTGATGTTTGCTTTTGAGAAGTTCTTAACCGAGATTACCTAGGATAGGGGTGGGGATGGGATATGGATGTCCAGTGAGATAAATGTATGGTCTGACCCTATCAATGAGGGGTATACCTCTGGTGTGGAACATAGAGTCCCCATGTTGGTGATGATCAGGTCCAATATGTTTTCCCCTCTTGTGGGTGTTTTGACCAGTTGTGCCATAGCGTTTGAGTTTATAAATTCTAGCAACCATTGGGTGAGGGTGTTGGGGCTTGAGTAGTATTCCCAGTCAATGTTTGGGTAGTTGAAGTCACCCAATATAATGGTGTTTGGAGAGACCTTCATATTCTCCAGTGTTCCCAGGAAAGCCAAGTGGGGTTCCTGTGTTTGGGAGGGTGGTCTGTAGCAGGCTACAAACTGAAAGGCAGTTTTGCCCACTGTTAGTTGCACATGTATGGTCTCCGATGCTTCGTGCAGTGCTACTAACCTGGAGGTGTGTGTATCTGTGATGTATATGGATACTCCCCCTATTTATGTTGGTCGGTCCGAGTCTTGCAGCCAAAAAGCATGGTATGAAGTATAACCTGGTAGTGCTGGGGTGCTTTTGGAAGCCTGAACCAGATGTCTGTTACTGCACAGATATCGACATTATCCATACTGAGGAGAGTCTTGAGTGCATGCATTTTGAGGTTTAGACATCTGGTGTTGAGCAGCATTACCCTTAGTTTCTTTTACCTTGTATTGTCTATGGAGGTGGGTTTGTCTTTTGAGCCTTGTCTAAAAAAGGCACTATGGGGGTGGCAAGAGCCTTAGCCAGTATTCGAAAGTCCAGGGTGACAGGTGCAAGCCATCCATAGCAATGCTATGTGGCATGTCGAGCATGTCATCCCAGGCTGACAGACACTGGATCCCCTTTCAATGACACCAATACATAAGCCAACTGTTAAAATTGATCAGTTTGTCTGTATACTGTGCCATCATTCTTGGTGAGGGTAGGATGCTACACAAGGTCAGGGTTATACTGGCCTGGCCTACATGATCAGCGAGCTCCTCTATGTCTCTTGTCATGTAGTCCAGGGAGGAACATCTGAGGTCATTCACACCAGCATGGACAATGATGGAGCCATATTTGTACTTGCTTTGGAGTGACCTGAGTGCATGTGTTATGTGGCGGATCCTGGCACCCGACAGACAGCTCAAAGTGACCTTCTCCTTGTTCAGCCTGGTGAGTGGGACGTCAGTGTGTCTGACAATAGTCACCTATTACACGTGTATTAGGTGTGTTGTTTAGCCCTAAGGGCAGTGACTGTGTGGCACACTGACTTTATGAACTATGTGATATGTGGGTATTGTTGTGGGGTAGCAGTTTTTTGGGTGTCTGCTTTGGAGGTCTCTCCTGCTTAGGCAGATTTTATTTAGTGCCTCCAAGTATGTTTTTGTGTGGTAATGTATTTTGTTTGCTGTCGCTATAGGTCTATGTGAGACTGGATTTGTGGTGTGTGTGGTTACCTTAACCACCTGATAGACTGCTCCAGTCATGGATCGAGAGAGCTCAGCCTCCTGTTAGTCTATATAGTTGCTTCTCTCACATACATCTGAGTTTGTTGGGAGGAGGAGAGGGTTGTCTGTGTACATAAGGCAGTTGTAGCATTGCCTCAAAATTCCCATATTCTCCAGCTGGACTGGAGAGTACACATGAAACCGACCTTTGGACATGCCAGGATATTATGATGAAATACTCTGTTGACTGATCAAAAAGGATCAGTAGGGTGTTAAGTGTGTAAAAGAGTTTACCCCTGGTTTAGTGCTCAGGTTCGTCAGTGTTTTGGAAAGATTATCTGCAAAGGAGTCCAGACAGAACCATGACACTTCCTTCAGCTATGTCATAAATAGCAATGTATACTCGTATATGTCCTGAGTCAGGACCAACTGTACCTGACTGACAATGCCGACATCCTGTCAGACAGGCCCATACATACATACCCATCTCTCACTTACAAAAGGCCCTATCATCATACCAGGAGATATCACATGTAGAATGGGTAAACAGCTCCTTCCAAAGCCAAAAACATGGCATCAATTGAATTACATTGTTTCCCTATATGTGTCATAAGTGAACTACAGAACAAACAGACCCTGCACCTGAACAGTCTGTTGAGCCTCACCCTCTCTACAGGATCTGAAACTGTTGAATGTGTTACAGCAACATATGGCACACCCCACAAGTGTTGGTGCACAACAGACCATGGGAACTATAGTCCTATAAGCCTATGAAGTCTGATCTGCAAGGCCATGGAGTCCATCATGATTGAAGTCATAAACAGAGCTATTGGAAGCCGACAAACACACAACCCTACCAACTTTGTTATGTTCATGGGCAGATCATGGTTTCAAAACCTGCTAGACTGTTTGCAAGGCAGCCACCTAGGACACACTTCACTGAAAGGAGCTACACACGTCCCACATAGACTTTGAATAGCCCTTTATCAACATCCCAGACACATGTTGTATCCACAAAATCAACAATCTGTGTATACATATGTATTGTCATATGAAGGAATGGCAATTTGTCCACAGATAGATCACACAAGCTAAGAATTGTGGAGTCCTGTTCAAGCTGTTAACAACTGCTGACCCACATGGTTCATTCCTGGGATTGCGTAAAAGAAAGTGCACACACATTACCATATCGAGTCTGATGATGTCAGCATCCTACAAACCACCCAATATAGCGCGTTGGTCTTGTTAATGCGTATCTCTCTAGTATCATAACATAGTTAGGTAGGGGGTTGAATCCTGCAATTGCTGAGTGTGTGTGTGTGTGTGTGTGTGTGTGTGTGTGTGTGTGTGTGTGTGTGTGTGTGTGTGTGTGCGCGCATGTGTGATACTGTTGGTCAATGTGTTGTGGGTTTGGCTTTTACTACTGCATGACATATCAGTAAAACAACAGCATGTGCATTACACACTTCAGGTATCTGTGTGGCAAATACATATATGTACATGTGACCTCAATTAGTTCATAGGTGTGAAGCCTGCTTTCTACACAAATACATCTGTTACCATTGACAGTTTGTGCTGCTGCTTCTCAGACCTTAGGTCACATATGTATGTATGTGACAAGGCCAGCCACTTTAGTGATCTGTGGCCTAGGTCATCTGTGTCACACACACCCATGACAGTTTCTATAAAATAGTGTGAGTGAGGGTTCATGCCTGGGGTATATTACAGACATGTTCAAACACAACACAGTCTGTCAATAATGGGCATTCATTATAGGTGTACAACATCTCTGTGGATATGCATACGGACCCCTTATTGCTTATGTGATACACTGAGGGACATCAGCATACCTTTTGAAATGTGAATACCAAAGGACAGATGACATAACATGTGGCTGTATGTACACATCGGTACCCCTGCTACATGTTGTGGGCTACTACCAATGTGGTACTGTCAGGATACTATGTATAGTAAATGTGGATGACTATGCTATAGTTGGCTTATAGCTTTACAGCATGGGTTGGTCAACAGGTGTCTGTCTGTATGATACCCTTGTGGAGGATAAGTGTCTCATCCGGAGAATGCATTGTAGGCCACTGTATTCATTACCAGATGTGGACGGACATATCCCTAGTGTGTTTGCTTGTACCTAGGATGGCTACATGCCAAACAGGAGTGGTCCCAGGAATGGGTGGTGGTCAATACCACTGGTTACTGGCATAGTATAGTATCGGAAGGATTCAAATGCTACTGTGTATCCTACATCTGTGTGTCACTTGTCAAGACATCATCTAACGGTTGGTTAAAATCAGGCTGTTGAGGTTATGTATACTACCAGAATGCAAACCAATGACGGATTTTAACAGTATCACCCACAGCATAGTGTCAAACCATGTCATACACACATGTGTACCCAAGTTGTAACATATGTGTAGTAAAATGCATACTGGCCCCCAATAGAAAATATGAAGTGTTAAAACTGTGTAATACAGGGCATTTCACCCTTCCCATGTGTCCACTATGCATGTACATGCAGACAGTGCACCTCCACCATGTTCACAAATGTACACCTGCAAATCTGTACTGCACACATCACACACGTACCGTTCACTCACCAATACATGCTGCCAGTACCACACACATCAGCCAAGTGGCACATGGGCGGACAATACATTTTTGGAATTAACACTGGTGTAAACAATACTACATTGATAATCATAGCTTTAATGCATCATGCCTGCTCAGATATACCTACAAGAATATCATTACATTTTACTTTTGACAACATGCTAACATTGCTACACTGCTGTTAGGTCACCCTGTGTCAGCACCATGTTAGCCTGTTCCTGCATCACTGTCACAGATGACAGGAGGTGGCACAGTTTCATCATATGCACAGGGTGTGTTATTGGTTTGCCAGAGCCTGACAATGACCCATCCAATTGACATGTATGTGTGTGTGTGTGTGTGTGTGTGTGTGTGTGTGTGTGTGTGTGTGTGTGTGTGTGTGAGGGACAACAGTACAGTATGGGTCAGTGTTGATGTAATGTGTGTGTGTATGTCTTAGCCCTAGGTGTTTGGTTTATGTTTGTGTGTTTGTATGCACACAGTTCCACCTTTTGGCTGCCAAATATGGGAGGTTGAGGGACAGCCACAGACTGTACCTGCCAGGCTTTACAGATCACTGTCTCCGGCCACGGACACAGTACCTGTGCCTGGCAGGGGTGCCACAGACAGTATTGGGTACTAAGCCAGACTGGGTAGCATCATCAGAGGCAGGGGGATGTCGACTGGACCCATGTCCCTGCTGGGACTGGCCAGAGCCACGTGCACGTGGTCGTCTAGGACGGTCTATTGACAGCCCAGCCCCAACATTGCTGGGGCTGGTACTGCCACTACGGGAGCGGCTGGGACTTGTCTGTCATCCACGGCGACTGCCAGCTGATGATGTTGCTGGCATACATCCACGTCAATTGCACTGTCCTGGCACATGGACATTACATTGCAGAGGACCGCTAGTGTCTCCCCCCAACGTCTATCAATGACCTTTGTGTAATTATGGATGGCACCGGCAAGGTCACGGATACTGTCATTGATAGTGGTGTTATGAGCCCTCTGCACCCTTAGTCCCTGCCTGGTGTACCATTCCATACGTGCCTGTGCCTGCATTACAGCCCGGAACATACCTGAGGTTGTGAGATCTATGGGGGCACGTCTGCCAGGGGGCATTACGACCAGGAGTGCTCCCATGAGAACCCCTGGACATATGCCTATGTGGTACCATTCCAGGTGTCTGGGTATGGCTGCTGTGTGGGGTTGCATGTGCCATAGATACCACACTATCCTGGTCAATGCCTACTGTATGCTGTTCCTCAGCTAAGGCCATTGGTGTTGAGGGATGTATTGGCAGTATGAATGTGTGCATAGATGAGGTGGAAAGCTGTGTACTCTCGATTGGCAGACCAATGACAGACCCTGTCAAACCTGCCTGTGCCACAACACATGTATCATCATGTCCAGTATTTGTGGCAGTGACTTCAGGTTCCCTGTTGCACTCATCCAACAATACCTCAGCACCTGTGAGAGGGAGACAGCAAACACACTTTACAATCTGTACAGGATATTAGCACACATGAACACATGCACACATGCACACATGCACACATGAACACATGCACACATGAACACATGCACACATGCACACATGAACGCATGCACACATGAACACATGAACACATGAACACATGAACACATGCACACATGAACACATGCACAAATGCATGAACACATGCACACATGCACACATGAACACATGAACACACATGCACACATACAGCTGTTGACACTCACACACACACACACACACACACACACACACACACACACACACACACACACACACACACACACACACACACACACACACACACACACACACACACCAACAGCAATACGGAACATACTCATTAGTGGTTGATGGTGGAGTACAGTATCACAAGCCAAAGAGTCCTATCACACGTGTCAGCATGCAGGATGTGTGTTGCTCAACAGCATGCAGTGCAAGTGTAGAGAGTCCTTGTTGATAACAGTATACATGTCTTTGATGCATGTGTGTTGTTCAATGATTGGCCTCACCCTGGAACACAATGTGTACATGGACACAACATTGCAGTGTGAGTCTAAAATGCTTTCCAAAGTCCTGTGCACCATCACTCATAGGTATACACACCATGGCCAGATGCACACAACTGTCAGGTGTATAGCAATGAATGCTATGTGTAGTACTGTAGTTACTGTAACTGGATGTAGTGTAGTACCATGAGCCATCATCAGGCAGCATCATGTGGTCACTCAAGGCCACTAATGTATGCCAAACCAGCAACTATACTGCTGTACCTGACCTGCACCACTTTGGCTACATTAACCATTTCACAGCCAGTTGTTACATGGGTATGTAAGGTGTTCAATAGGGAGCATTGCCTAACATGAATGTGTTGTGTGTTGAAGTGTGTCGCATGACCCCATGATAGGCCTCTACCCCTCAGGTATAGTATGTGTGCTGTGTTGATGACATTTGGGATACTGGAGTATGACCTTACAGCAGGTGTCTATATATGACATGTGTATCATATTAACACTTACTGCATATGACAAAGTGGTGTATGTTGTGTGCATGTGTTTTGACTCTGCCTATACAATCCATTGTAACAACAGAAAAAACAAATCAACCATCTAGGTAATGATGTCATGATTTGTCTCTTATTTAAGCTTGGATGGTTTGAATTGTTTTTATTACTATTATGAAGAAGTCTGAATAAAGACGAAACCTAGGTCAATTTGTTTTGTGGTTGGTTGATGGTGTTTTACAGAGTCAAGTGCTGGTCATTGTTCTTATTTCTGCCTATACAATGTCCACTACAGTGTACCACAATTGGTTGGGATGCTCTGTGTATTGCATGTGTTTGAGGCAGCTACTCATGTTACTGGGATGTGCATAGACCCACAGAGAACATGCAGAGCATGCATTATGTGTAGGTGTTTTACATGTGTATATGGCCTACAACTCTCCTATGACATGCACATGTTGTATGCTATATTCAATGTAGAACACTCACCAGCATGGGTCTGCTGTCTTGCTATCACACCAGAGGGACCTACAAGGATATGAGACAGTTTTTCAGTGTCAACAACTATGGCATTGCTGCTGTGTGTTTGCAATTTTACAGTAGTACAACAGGTGACAGTCACAGGCATACAGATTATGTTCCAAATTATCAGTATTGCATGACACCAGGCTCCACATCTTCTGAATACACAGTGCACATCTGATAAATGCATGTTCAAACAATCGAGCTAACAGTAGTCTACAGATATGCCATGTTACCTGCATGCTCTGAGTCGACATGCTGGGTGACTCCAGCCTCCATGATGACACATGTCTGTTGTACTGGTTGGCCAGGAGCCACCACGCTGAGGAGCAGTTCTTCCACTCTGGTGAGGGGTGGATGTGTTGCTGCACCACCACCTGTGGCAAGCTGTCTGTGGACATCGGAGGCATGCTGCCGTACATGTCTGATTAAATCACTGCAGTGATGGGGTAGCTGCCCATTAGTCTGGTTATGCATGCCTACATCATTCACCCAATGGATAACATCCTGCCACAGTGCAGTGCACCCATGCTGGTCCTGGCTGGTTCTGGAGAACAGCAGCTTGTGATGTTGTATTAGAGCATCTAGGATGACTTCCTCCTCAGGGGAATACGTGGGTTTTCTATTGTGAGACATGTCCCTGGAAGACAATAAAACAATAATTGTGAGCAAGTCATGCGACACACTTAACATTCTAAAGTACAGACATCAATGAAATGCTATATATAGCAACCTATTGGCTGTCAGTAGATACACACTTTTAATACCACATATCACTGCTCAGCCCACAACTGCCTGACTGTGCCTGGCACATACTATACACCAAGCCATGTTCTGCACAGCAACAAAGTGAAACCAGTATGTAAGACTATACAGCAGTACATGGCACACTGTATGTGACACAATGCACCACCTAGCCACAGGAGGTATATATGAAGCTAATGCATACAGAAATATGTCATCCATTGAAATGATTGTAAAGTACAGTTACAGTACTACCAGTACACCACACTACTTGTTGATAGCAAACCCCTAAGTAACATATGTGCACATTCATCAATATAGGTGGCATACTGCTGTACTACACTATACATGTTGCTAGATATGCACTTATATCCTGTAACACACATATGACCATGGCCATGTTACAGGCATACCCACACACACATCAGACATACCTACAAGACACAAAGGTATGGCAACCCAGATGAGTTTTACCTGTGTACCATACAGTACTGTGTGTCAGCACTTACAAAACCTTATGCCTGAGGTATGTAATGTGTGAGGACTACAGGTAACAAACAAAACAGTGTTTACAAGCAATGTGGATATACACCATACTGTGCTGTTTAGGCCTACAGCTTCAGGTAGTACTACAGTTCATATGGGATTTGTATTCACTAGTGTTAACAATCAATAAGCATACATGTACTGCTTTAGCCTACAATGGCACACTCCAGTCAACACCATGGGACTATGTCACACCGTATACCATACTGCTTTTCCTGCCTAGCAATAGCATACTTATCTTTTGCTGGGATCAGAGCTACAACACTACATACCATGATATAAACAGTTTCCCACTAGGCTATCACACATATACACAACTTTGACACATTCACCTACACATTCACCATCACACTCAGTCAACCTCACATAGCAAGTAATGCAACAAGTACGTGCGTGTGTGTATCGGGTCCTAGGTAGCTAATAGGCTATTAGCCGTAGGGCCTATGGAAGCCTAGCCATATGGTACCCTGCCCTTCAACACCCATGTAATTTAGGTTCATGTGCCCCTGTCATGCAGAGCCACAGAGGTGATTCCCGGGCTGTGTTTCCTATCTCACATCCAATCATCATGATTATTCATGACAACTGCTAATGAGGACCTTCATTTGCTATTGATATGTAGTTAGTTCCAGAGTATGGTATGTGTCTGAGATGATAATGTACCACTCCAGCATGTTCTGCTTTGTGACGTTATAAGGTTTAGATCAGTACAGTGTGTAGCTTGTATGGATTTTAATCTGTTGATACGGAGCATGTCCAACACCTGTGGGTTTGGCATAGCTTTGTATGTTAGACAGATGTTGCCTCTGGGTAGGCGGTATGCGACACAATGTAGCTGTGGTTTTGTAAGACAGTCTGCATAGGGCATCTGTTTGAGTCTGGTAATACTCTTTGTGAGGTATGTGTCTGGCTTCTACAGTTGCTGTAGATGTCTTCTGAGGTACATACCAATAGGGCCATTGTACTCTATGATGGGTGTTATGACTGATGAGTAGAGTGGAACACTGACCTCTTTTTCCATGGATGACACACCTTTTCTGATGACAGTTTACATGACTAGTGTGGCACTGTGATTATCAAAAGGGGCACTACTATCCACCTGTGTCCCGTAGTCTCTTATCACACTTTTGGTGTTGAGTAGTGGTAGTTCATGGGTACAGGATTTTTAACAAAAGGGATGGCAATACGTTTACAACATTGAGCTTGAGCATACATATGAACATCCATTGGTGTACATATAGATATACATATAGGCACATATACAGTCCACCTTTCATGGTGGGAATATCAATTATGCAAAGGTTGAGAGGGATACAGTTATGTAATGATATTGCACAGTCTTGTGCGGAATGCATGGAAGGTATTCTCAGCCCATGTATCTTTAGCAGGACCCCCTGTCTGGAAGACTAAAGACCTAACAAATCATACCCACAGCGTTTAAACACCACATGTCATATGCCAGCACTGTATGCTGTCTTGTTTGCCACACACTACAGCCTACATATAAATATGCACATAACAACCTGCACCAACATATAAATGACCACCCTTCACAAACAGTTTCAGTATGTCCCTTGCTCTATGCACATGTTAAGATGCTAATATATTGGACACATAAATATCTCTCCATATGTGTGTGCCATACACACACAAGGTCCACACTGTTGTAAGTCCGTACACCTCATGGATGACCTGTTGGGCCTTGCTACAACATGGACAGTTGTCACATGTGTGCATACAGTAATAGTACAGGGAGTATATGTAGCTGCAAATGCTACATTACTACACTAGCCTGGTACAGCAGTTGCCAATGCTAAGCTACACATTATATGACTATCATGCATGTCTTACTCTGTCACATCCAAGTTTATATAGGTGTTTGCACTACTCCCCCAAACTGCCATTATACACAGTACTGTACAGAACATAGATAACATGATCAGATGTTTGACATATAATGCTGAGCTACATATGTCACAGTTATGTCCCACTGCACACAGCTACACACTAATTTGTCCATGGCAGTAGTTATGCATGGCATCAGTGCATACATACCTACTGCTGCCACATATGCATGTTTCAGAGTATGTACAGTACTATTCATAAACATCTACTACTTGCCGGTAACTACATATCTGTTACATACCTGTTTGTCACTTTCAGGTCCGTCTGTGTATGCTTTGACAACTTTTTTTTTTTTTTTTTATTTATTAAGTAAAGTTTTTTTACTTAAGTTTTATTTTTGGTTATTAAGTTTTTTTTTTCTTAATTAATATTTTTAGTTAGTAATTAAGTATATATATTTTTTACTTAATTAAATATTTCTTTATTAAGTAATAATTTTTCTCACTACTCTCCAGGAGTTATATAGTCTCTGACACATGCAATGTAATATAAACCAAGACACAAAATCTATTTCCCTGGTGATGGAATCAAAGTATCAGAACTCTATTTTAAACTTTACAACAAAAAAAACTTTTATTATAATTTGTTGAGCGCTTTCATCTAACAGTAACTAGATTTCCTCAGAAAAAATGACTGCCTTTAGGCTTACAATATATATATAGGGTGTGTGATTAGATAATTATTTGATTGACCAATTTAATTCACATCATTTAAAGTGCTAGTGCAATAAAAACCTTGGTGACAATGTTAATAATATTATTAAAAAGTTTAAAATACATGCTCAGAATTAAAAAATAATAACATTATATAAATAATTCATTCCATTTCCTCATACTATAATTTATATATTTTCAAATACTTATATAAACTCTACTAATATAAATATAATTTCTAAAAAGAATTAATAAATGAGTGCATATTAGTAATCTCTATAGTACTCATTTCTGATAAGTACTCATTTCTAATGAAATCTTATACCTAATGGGGAACCCTTGCACTTTCACTGTATGTAAAACTTGATGTCAAGTGTAACAAATATAGTGAGGGTGAAAATCAGTTGGAGAAATATCTGGCACCTTATGTTTAACATTTACCTTGTAATGATTGCATGTGTGGATAGCAAGTACAGTCTGCTTTTATAGGTATCTGCGCATGTGCATGTGATGCCCTCTGCACCAATTGGTTCACAGCATTTTGTAAATGCATACAGCCTGCTGTGTGGTAATTACAGTACTCACTGTCATAGCAACCCAATGCTATAAATTGCTAAGGTATGTAGGCGTAGCCCTTTCAGTTTTCCAGAGTTGGGCCCATGCTTGTTTGCTGTGGACACTGTTGTGTAAGTCAAAAGGTTGGTATATTTCTTATATCTGAAGTTAGAGGTGTAGACAGTGATGTACATGTTGTACTCAGACCTGACTGTTGCCACTTCCAGTACAGAGCTATCAGTGTAGAGTTTAACTCACCCCTACAAATACTTACACAGGATATATGTGACTATGTAGTTTCTTTTCTACTCATATAATTAACTGACATACAAAAGTAGTCATTGAGAAGTGTTCTTTTGGCACATGAACTGTTTGTGAACAGTTATACTGTGAATATTAATGTACTCACTTCTGCAGGGTTTGTGTTCTTTATTGTTGACATTAGCACAGGGTTCTCAGGACAACTGGACAATTCCAGTACTGAGTATGCCTACCTACATCCTTGGTAGACCCTAAACACACAAGTATATTTTAATTGTGGGGGGGTTGCTGACATACAGAGAGCATTATGTATTATTGTGTGAATGTTATCTTACTGGACTTAAAGGACTGGTGTGTACCTGTTAGTTTATCAAAGCAGGTGGTCTGTCTGCATAGTTCCCAACTGTGAACCTATCCAGATGGTAGCCAGATGTTACACTGTTATTCTTTGTCTGTGCAACCCACAGGTGTTTCAGCATTGGTACAATGGCATTGTTACAGTCAGTTGCTACCAGTACATGGCTACAGCCTTTGGGAATTCTGTGTTGTACTGCTACATAAGGGTATGCTTGTGGAAGTCCTACCAAAGCTATTTGCAGAGTGTGTAACAGCAGAATAGCTGATATGCCTGTGTGTTTGTGCCTCTGCCAGGCCTATGAAACACTCAGATACATCTTTGCATGGAGTCAGGGATAGGTAGTTAAAAGTATGGTACACCTTACACATTATAGAGATAGTAAGTGTAGACTTGAGCGAAGCAGTGCATATGGATTAGTACACCTTTTATGATATACATGCGGTATCTACTGTTATTATTGTCAGCATTCATTGTGTAAAACCTCACTTTCCGACTGACATCAGTACTTTTCAGAGGGATTCAGAGGGACACAGCTAAAATATGTTTCACAATCAGGGACATCCCTGAAATATAGTCACAGTTAGGAAGTATGGCCTCTGCCCTAATCAGATATGTCAGTGTTTGTCCTGCTATGATACTGTGTGGGGGTTGTAAAGTGCCTCTGTAACATTATTTGCTGTTAGAATGGCTGCTTCTCATATCACACTCATTTAATGCAATTCCACAGCAATTACTGGTAAAGATCCACAGAACAAGCTTTGTGTTATGGTCTTCCTATTTTTCCTTAACAGTCACTCATTGTAATGCATGATATATTTATTTCAGCACCAAGTTATTGTATATCTGCTGTGGCTTAGTGGTACTTCATGCAGTCTAGTGTGTCCAAGGTCTGGGGTTTGAGACTGACAAAGGTGTTTTATTTTGCTGCTCAGCAGAACAAGGGCCCTGCCATGCAGAGTGACTAAGGTACTTTTAAGCAGTTGTAAGCTGGTTTGCGTGGGTTTGCGCCACACTTAGCGATGCTTAGCTAAGCGCACACATGTGCACACTCGCTTAAACCCGCTTACTACTGCTTAAAAGTGATTACTCCTGCTAACCCCGTGCTAATTTCTTTGAAAGAAAAGAAAATGGGGAGATAGGAAAGTGGTAAAAAAGGGGCACAAAGAGGGAAAGACAGTAGGAAAACAAGCTTGGGATGTGCAGGACGGGTGTAGGGAAGGTCCATAGCTGTCCATTTCTTTACCAGCAACAGCTGTGCATATGCAATAAATTTGGAGTGAAATTTGAAACCTTCCACCCCTGGGAGAGGGGTGAGG
>NC_056725.1:730473931-730545605 GCF_019279795.1 Protopterus annectens | reverse complement strand
ACTCAGAGAAGTAGATGATAAACAGAAGAGGTCACAGCACAGAACACAGGGAGATTCTAGTGGTGGCTGGTCTCTTTGAAGAGGTAGATTCCCCGATTTTGATTTCCTTCATCCTACCTGTGTGCCAGTTGGCAATACAAGGAGTCACATAGGGTTTATTCCCAGTTTACTTAGTTTTTGTCTACTATGCCTGAGGAGGGATTGTATCATAAGCAGTGACCAAGTCATGGTATGCAGTATTAGATAAAAATATTAGCTAACACAGCATTAACAGGAAATATTAGATATTATGTATACTCACTATCTCACTGATACAGGGGAAGGGGCAAAGGCAACATTCCAGCAATATAACCATTAGCCAACAATATTCACAAAACTTAATCCACCAACTGTCTTTCAACTCTGCAGCTACTGTTGCAAGGACACACAGGGTTTCAAAAGTTCTCTAACAAGTCTTTTCTGTACTCTCCTCCTGAGCAGGTGACTAGAAAAAAAACATGAAGTTCTTGCCTTTGAATCCCTTATAAAAACTCACTGTTAACCACTTAGGAGTAACACTAACAGAGAAACATGTATTTTCTTCCTCTTAATGAAAGTCACCTTTCTTTCCTTATGGTGCAGAAAGAGGAAACCTAAATACTTTACAACTTTCTGGCCAGCTGCTGCATATCTTAAATAACTAGAGCTTGTCTTCCAATAAAAATGAATAAAAGTTTCTTACAGTACAAATCTAAATGAGCAAAAATAGTGCACTTCTTCTTCACACTTCCAACTAGTGCAATCCACTTGTGAAGAATCATCACACTCCCAACTAGTGCAATCCACTCGTGAAGAATCATCATACTCCCAACTAGTGCAATCCACTTGTGAAGAATCACCACACTCCCATCTAGTGCAATCCACTTGTGAAGAATCATCAGTCTCCCAACTAGTGCAATCCACTGACTCCAAGTCAGACTGCTTATCATATTACCAGTATTTATTTTTTAATTTCTGTTTGGCTAGTGATCAAGAGTGGCACAGAAACTCATGGGTCCCTAGCCCAATAACTATGGTGATGGCAGATCTAGTTTGTTGGAATGAATACTGTGGAAATGAAGAATTTTACTAGCCTTCTGTGGAAACTGGGTCTTTTGGTATGTGTGTGTGTGTATGTGTGTGTGTGTGTGTGTGTGTGTGTGTGTGTGTGTGTGTGTGTGTGTGTGTGTGTGTGTGTGTGTGTGTGTGTGTGTGTGTGTGTGTGTGTGTGTGTGTGTGTGTGTGTGTGTGCGTGTGTGTGTGTGTAACTAATAATTTGTTTGATACGCAATTAATATGAATAGTGGGGCACTGGAAGACATTGAAGTTGACAGAGAAAGTGATCAGGAAGGAGTCTTTAGTGCTAAGTCAAAGATTTAGCAATGTCAGTAGTCATTGTCAAGCCATAGTCATAGTGTGAATGCTACAAGTCCATGCCAAGAACTTGTTTGTCTTTTCGGCTTTTCCCAGTTAGGGGTCTCCACAGCAGAACTTCGGTACGCTAATGATTGGCAGTAGATTTTTATGGTCCCGAGTTGCCAGCCCGACACCCAACCTTCAATGAAGGCACGCCCATTCACGCATGTCTTTCGGAGGCCACTCGACCATGGGGAGGCTATGAAGACTCCACACAGAAGGCACTCCAGCCGAGAATTGAACAGGAGAACCTCTTGCTATGAGGCAGCAATGGTACCGCTGTACCACCGCGGCTTCACAAGTCCATTCCTAGAACAATACTGCATAATACCTATATGTTCTTGATGCCATGTTAGATTTGTGTATATCTTTTCTATTTTACCCTGGCTTAATTTCTCAACATTATTTGGGTTTCTAATACCATGACAGGAATTGGCCACATTCCAAAGTCAGGGTATAATTAAAGTTTATGAAATTAGTATTGTTTCAGTTTTTGATGTTAGCCAAAAATGCTCTTCGTAGCACCCACAATGTTCCCAGAAATTACTCCTTCTGCAATTTATATGGAGTTACATGTATCGGTAGCATATCTAAAAAATATTTCTTTTTTATGAGACCCATTACTCCTGCTACTATTGGGACTATCTTGGTATTTGTCTTCCACATTGCTCTCATTTCTTCTTGCAAATCTTGATATTTTATGACTTTGTGTCTTGCTGTACATGAGACACTGTAATCGCTAGGTGTAGCAATTTCAATGATCAAAGCTACATTTTTCTTTTTTTCACGAACTACTATATCTGGTTTTCTCGCATCTATTTTTTGAATTGCTGATAATGGGTAATCCCATGTGATGTACACTTCATAATGCTGTATAATTCCTTGTGGTTCATGTTTCTGATGCATCTCAATTACTTCTATATTGTAATAGTTTCACAATCCTTGACGCAACAGCTTTTATCACATTATTGAGCCTTTCAGTGTTTAGGTCTTCTGCCATGTGTGTTTGCTTAATGCTGCAGGGAGTTAGGCCTTCTGCCCTTGCTCCACTGTTTCCAAATACCTGCTGGGACACTAGAAATGATAAGTGCTTATTTTCAACCCTTTTCTGCACTTTCTGATTAACTGAAACAATATTTGCTGCATATCTGTTTGTTTAAATTGTGCAACTGTATTTTACTGCATTTTTTAAATTGTGTGCTAATTGAATTCCTCTTACAACTGTAATTACTGGACATCTGCTTGTTTTGTTCATTTTACTTGTTTGCTGCACTTGAAAAACACTAGCATAGACTAGGTTCAGGTTTTTGCTGAATTTATTACTGTTTGTGACCTTTGCAGCTTGTAGAACAGTTAATCTTTTGTCTGGAGAGCCCCCCTCCCCGTGCCCTAATGGCAGGAAGGTATAGTTTGGACTGATCTAGCTACAGTTACTGTTACAGGGCTCTGTTTAGGGCATTTTAATTGGATAATTTGAACTTAGGCTGTTTCCTGTTTTCCGTGCTTTAAAAAGCCTGTGTTTGAAGCAGTTTGTGCTTGTTTGCTCAAAGCTGCAGCGAGTTAGGTCTTCTGACCTTGCTCTACTGTTTTCCAAATACCTGCTGAGAGACTACAAATGCTTATTTTCAACTATCTTCTCCACTTTCTAATTAATTAAAATAATATGTGCTACATATCTCTTTGTTTAAACTGCACAACTGTATTTTACATTTTAGATAGTATGCTAATTGAATTCCTCTTACAACTGTAATTACTATTCATCTGCTTGTTTTGTTCATTTTACGTATTTGCTGCACTTGAAATACACCAGCATAGACAAGGTTCAGGGTTTTGCTGAATCTAGTACTGTTTGTGACCTTTGGTACTTGTAAAACAGTTAATCTTTTGTCTGGAGAGGCTCCCCTGTGCCCTTGTGGCAGGAAGGTACAGTTTGGATAATCTAGCTAGAGTTAGTGTGGCAGGGCTATGTTCAGGGTGTTTTGATTGGATAATTTGAACTGTGGTTGTTTCCTGTTCTACTGCTTTAAAAGGCCTGTATTTGAACTGGTTTGTCCTTGTTTGTGCCTGTTTACTACTGCACAGAGGGATTGCTGGTTACAGACGCCTAAACCTACTAATACCTTCACCTGCTGTGTTCCCTCTTCAACTGTTATATCCAGACCAAGATTATTCCTAGAACCATGAACTGTCAGTTTCCTTCCTTTTCTGCTACCAGCCTGGTTGACATGGGTCTACTGAGGCAGTGTAGCAACTGTTTCATGTACACTGACAACCCCCTAATTCTAAATCATTCCTGTACCATTTGAGAGAAATGCACCTACAGTATGAATCTGGAATCACAGCTCTCTCACACAATAGATAGCAATACAGAGTGGGTTGTCAGCTAATTTTCCACAACTCCTACTCATGACACACAGCATACACATAGGCCAACATATGGGGAGGTACTCACAAAAAATCTACCTAAACACCAGAGACCTCCAAAATACATACATACTAAACCAACCATAACACCTAAAGCACACAATACACATAATGACACAAGCACAAGTGTCTCATCATCAAAGCCCATAAGGCAACACACATCCACTCCAAATATCTTAGTCATAGGAGACTCTATAGTGAGACACACAGACATCCCATTCACCAGGCTGAACAAGTAGAAAGTTAGGGTCAACTGTCTTTCTGGTGCCAGGATTCATCAGATCATGCAGGCACTCAAGTCTCTCAGCAACAAGTATTGTTATGATTCAGTCATAGTACATGTTGGTGTGAATGACTTGAGACATACCTCCCTGGACACACATGAAGAGAGACATGATTGAGCTCTCTGATTATGTGTCACAGACAGGTATGTCCCTAGCCTTGAGTCATACTGGGTTACACCTCCTACCACATGTTCAGACCATGAATGGAAGGCGTGAAAACTAAAGGAGGCATTGTAACAATATTCATTAAAGATAAATGCACCTCCAGATATTACCCTCACCTAGGATGATGCCAGAATATGAAAAGAAAATCATTTAATTCAATAATTGGCTTAGTTTCTTGTGTCATTCTAAGGAGATCCAGTTTCTGACAGCCTGGGATGACATGATCAGTAGACCTCAGTGCTTTGCCAGGGATGGTCTTCATTTCTCACCCCTGGGATTTTGGCTACTGACAAAGGCTCTTGCCACCACCATAGTGCCTTTTTGGGCAATGTCACAAGGACAAAATTCCAGACATAAAAATTTCATCAAAAACAGCCTCAAGGTTGTGCTGTTAAATGCTAGAGTCTTAGAATGAAACTGCACTCACTGGAAGCGGTCCTCATCTTGGAAGATGCTGACATCTGTGCAGTCACGGAGACCTGGTTCAAGGCTGTGGAAAGCACCCCAGTCATACTGGGTTACACCTCCTACCACATGTTCAGACCATGAAAGAAAGTGTGAAAACTACAGGAGGCAGTGTAACAATATTCATTAAAGATAAATACATGTCCAGATTAGTTAAACAGTATGATTCCCTGGAGACACTTCAGGTGCAACTAACTTTTGGTAGGGCACCTATTCAAGTCATTGCCAGCTACAGGACCCCCTCCATGAATCAAGACACCCACTCTGCCTACTTAGATCTACTGGAATTCATCAAGATACATCCGAAAACCATGGTTTTGGGTAATTTAATAACCCATCCACTGACTGGGTAAATTATTCATGCTCAAACTCACTTGCCTAAAGCTTCCATGAGTTCATTAACTTCAACACCCTAGACCAGCTGGTGGACACCTCAACTAGGGGCACAAACATCTTGGATCTGATGCTTACCAATATGGGGGACCACCGTAGCACCCCCACTGTGAAGTCTCCCTTGTCAGATCTGGCCACAAATCAGTCTCATTCAAAGTGACTATCATAGTCAACACCCCCCCCCCCCACCAGCAGCAACTAAACTAAAAACGTCTCCAAAGCAGATTATATCCTTCTAAGGGATGGTATAAATGGCTTCACTGCACCTCCCCCCTCAGATGGAACTGGCGGTTATGCCAAGTCCTACACTAATGTTTTTTACAAACACCCATATAATTGCATTGACACAGCTGTATCTGATAGGACCAAAAGAAGCTCTTCATGGAAGAGCAAACCTGTCTGCTAGACAACTGCTATTAACAAGCTTCACAATAACAGGAAGAAATTGTCCAAAAGTAAGAGGGAGTGTACCCTAAACTGGAAACACTCCCTCCTCAGCTTAAACAAGCAAATAAGACTTCTTGTGAAGTCCTCCAAAGCAAACTACAAATCCGAATTAGTGTCCTCAACTAAGGGCAACCATAAGGCATTCTTTAGTTACATCTGTAGCCTAAAAGGTAAGGCCCAGATCTGCACTGAACTGGTAGTTAATGATATTACATCCACTGAGCCGTTGGACATAGCAAACCTGGTAGCCAACAGATTCTGTGAAAACTTCATTCCCCTGTTCCCACCACACATACTCCATGATAGTCCTGCCACCTGTCCCCTACTTTGTATTTCTAGATAGCAGGTCATAACTGCTCTCTGTAAGGCCAAAAACACAGCATCTATGGGACCTGATATCCAAGGTTGCATCCTACACTGACTCCTACAAGAATTAGTAACACCATTGAGTACTGTTTTCAATTATAGTCTTAGCACCGGCTTCATCCCAGCTGAATGGAAAACGGACAACATTACCCCCTTGCACAGAGGTAGTGCTTCCACTGGCCCTGGGAACTATAGACATATTAGCCTGGCTAGCCTTGTCTGCAAGGACATGGAGTGAATCATCATGGACCTTATCAACAAAGATATAGGTAATCTCCAAACACTTGACCCTACTCAGTTTGGATTTGTCAAAGGGAGATCATGCCTTTTAAACCTGGTGGACTTCTTCAAAATAGTCACTAGAGCCCTAGATGAGGGAAAAACTGTGCATACAGCCTACCTGGACTTGGCCAAGGCTTTTGACATGATTCCTCTCTCAGGCATTATTGACAAACTCACCCAGCTAGGTAGCAACCCCTATATCATTAGGTCAGTCGCTAACTGGCTACCAATAGAACTCATGCAGTCAAAATAGAATAATTCACCTCCAACAGCAATCCCATAACCAGTGGTGTTTCACAGTGATCAGTCCTGGGACCTCTACTGTTCTGAATCTATTTCTCTTAAATACAAAGAAAAACTAAAGGTCTGTGGCTGACAAAGTTTCCTGACAACTGCAAACCGAGAGCAGTCATAGAATCTTCAAATAATGTCAACATCCTACACGACAAATGATTGGTGCCAAAGTCATGGCCTAAACTCAATACAAAAAATGTATTGTCATCCCTTTCAGTAAGAGCAATGTTCTGGCTAATTACCACATCAGTAGAAACACCCTAAGCATGCACTCAGTGGAGATCTGGGCACACAGGTTAACAGCAACATTACTTTTGTTCACCATGTCTCCAAAGTGGTTAGAAGGGCATTCTATATCGCTCATCTCATAAGTAGGGGCACTGCCTCCAGAAAAAAAGAAGTTATAACCTCCCCATACTCTTCCCTCATCAGGCCAATAATTGAGTACAATGCCCTTTTTGGTATGTACCTTTCCAGGCACCTGCAGCATTTGGAGAGACCACAGAAGTTCTTCCCAAAGAGAATTCAAGGTCTTCAGCATATGTCCTATAGGGATCATCTGAAATCAATATCACTTTACTCCTTTTCATACAGACTACTCAGAGGTGATCTCTGCCTTGCATACAAAGCAATCTCTGACTCTGCTTTATTGGAAATGCTGGATATTCGTAAGTCCAATGGCTCACAGGTTACTTGCTCTAAAGACCTTAACCTGGTATGTGACATTAACTCATTACATCTGAGTACTGCCTCCAGGTACATCTGCAGTTAACTCCTACTGATGCCTCTTACATACATACATACATACATGCATACATACATACATACATACATACATACATACATGCATACAAATATATCAAACATGGGCATTAATGCCCTTCTAGCTTGCCAATATACCAAAACACTTGTTCCCATAATAAGTATCCAGGCTGTTCTTAAAAACATCTAAACTAGAACTTGCGTTAGTGTAATTTGGTAGTCTGTTCCATACATCAGCTATTCTGTTGGAGAACCACCATGGTGAACTTTGCCCCTTTCCCCACTGTAGTGCAATCTCGGAATTGGTATATTTAGTAAGGGGGGTGTGGGGGCAAAGCCCCTCCTGCCACATGGGTAGGTTTCACGTGGTCAAGTTTTTGTGTTTTGTTGTGGTGTGGCCAAATGGTTACTTACCTGTAGTTTTTTTGTTGGTGATGTACGTGTTCATTTAAGTGGATTTTCGGAGCTTTCATCTCAGTGATTTAAAAGTCAGGTAAGTGGTATTTCAATTATCTAAAGTAGACCCTCCTGAATATACATTGTGAATAATTTCCTTACTAACGTTGTTGAATCAATATTATTCCAGTCTGTTTCTGGTAAATGTAAGTCCTCAGCTAATATCATTCTTCTCTCCTGTGTTTCATGAAGAAATGTATGAATTTCTGTAGGTCATCTGCACTTGATTTTGGCAGTCTATACACTCCAACAATTGTTATATGTTCCAGGGTTGTCTTTATTGTCACAGTTACACAGTATATAGTATTGGTGTTATCACTGAACATATAATAACCACAGGTATCATAACTAACTTTAATCCCTATCATAACACCTCCACCTGATTTTTTGTTAGGTTCATAGGTTCATAGTTGTTTACTAGGCTTATAACCAGGTGTTTGGGAGATGGACCATTTACAGGTTACCTGTGTCCATCAGAGACATAGTTGCCAAATCAGGGATGAATTTCCAGTTTCCCATCCAGTTGTCCTAGTTGCACTTGGATTGTGTTATGGAGGAACACTGCCTCACGTGGATGGGCAGCTTGTTCTATAGATGTGGTAGTCTCTGCAATACATAAATATCTCTCCAGCAGGACCTATTTATATCACAGGCAAGGTTTAAGTCTTTAGAATGGGTAATTATGTTGCTGTTTGTTTTGTGGATATGCAGGAGGTCCATCAGTGTGGGGTCTGACAATGCCCTATATGCCAGGCATATATCTCCTCTCAAAAGCGTGTAGGAGATAGAATACAGGGATAGGGCCTTGAGGCAGTCTGTATAGGACATTTTACTTATGCCCTGTATTCTTTTACTGAGGAACCTCTGTAGATTTTCCAATTGTTGGATATGCCTTGTTAGGTGCACACCAAATGGGACATTGTACTCAGTGATAGATCTGATGAATGCCAACTACAGTAGAACAGTAACTTCCTTGGACTTAGATGCCATACCTTTGTTTATAAGTTGATCAATATGGAATGATTTCCTCACCACTGTAGACACTTGATGGTCAAAGGCTAGATTACTATTTATGTGTGTCCCTATGTCCCTGACTACTAGGTCAAGTCTAAGGGGTGTACTGTCAATACAATAGTTACCAGGGATGAATGACTTCCCAAAGGATACTATTATGCATTTCTTGGCATTTACTTTTAGTCCATGGCTCTGATACCAGTTATTTGTCTGTGTCAGCCACTCCTGGAGAACATTTGTGTCAGTGTGAGATTCAATATCAACTCTTAATTTGCAATCATCTGCAAATTTAGTTAGCCAGAGACCACTGACATTGGCCTTGACTTCTGAGAAGTAAATGGCAAAAAGGAGCGGTCCAAGGACTGATCCCTGAGGGACCCACTTGTGGCTGGCCTCTTTGTAGAGGTGGATTCCCCATTTCTAACTTCCAGGGTCCTGTCTGTGTACCAGCTGGCTGTCCATCAGGTGACATACGGGTTTGTACCTAACCTTTTCAGTTTGTTAACAAAGCCTGAGTGGGGTATTGTGTTGAATGCCTTGGCCAAATCAAGGTAGGCAGTGTGAACGATTTTGGCCTCAACAATTTCTTTGGTAACCTCCTTAAAGAAGTCCACCAGGTTGAGTAGGCAGGATCTGTCCCTGACGAAACCAAACTGGGTTGGGTCCAGTGTCTGGAGGTTTACTATATCTCTGTTGATCGTGTCCATGATAATTCTTTCCATGGCTTTACATATAAGACTAGTGAGACTTATGGGTCTGTAGTTTCCAGGGTCTGTAGATGGCCCACCTTTGTGCAGAGGAATGACTGTTGCCTTTCTCCATTCATGAGGCACAAAACCTAGTAGGAGGCTACAGTTAAATAGTAATTCCAGAGACCCTGATAAGTCATGTTTCATGCTATTTAGAAGGAATTCTGGGATATTGTCTGGGCCCACTGATGCAGTGTTCTTTGTCTTAGAAAGAGCATTAAGGACCTGTTCCCTAGTGATAGTAGGGAGAGTTTTATTTGATGATATTTCCTGAGGGAAGGTTGAGGGGTTGAGGGGGAGAGAGGAGTAAAGTTGGAGCTGAATTTATCAGCCAGGAGGTTTGCTATGTCTTCTGGCTCAGTATAGGTGGCTCCATTTACAGTGATGTCTGCACACAATTGTGTATTGCCTATGAGGTTGTGGACATAGCTAAAGAATGCTTTGTGGTTGTCCTTGGCCTGGGATGCCAAACTTACTTCACATTTGGCTTTGGTAGACTTAATTTGCCTTCTGAGTTGTTTGTTTAGTTTGATGAGAGTGCTTTTATCCTGCTGGGTGCTGCACCTCCTAATTTCTGCCATGATTATTTTCCTTCTGTTATACAGCCTATTGATTTTGTGATTATACCAGGGTGGTTTGTTTTTGAGTTGGTTCTGCACTTCTTCCTGTACAGCTGTCTCCATGCTGCTATTAACATACTTTTACAGAGTTTCTGTGAACAGTTCTGCATGGGCAACAGTGTTCTCAGGGTTTATGGGGGCTTGAAGTTTTGGCGGGTTCTCACTTAATAGCTGGAGGTTAACGTTAGAATAGTCCATAACTATTCAAAGTTTAGCTGGGGATCCAGGTTTTATTTTTACTTCAAAGGAGACCATTTTGTGGTCTGACCTTAACAGGGAAGGCATTGCAGTAGGGGGTGTGCAGCACTTTCCCATTATTATTGAGGACCAGATCCAGTATGGTTGCACCCCTGGTTGGTGTATTGATTATCTGGTCCAGGGGCTTTGTGTTTACAAAATCCAGGAATTTCTGTGCATGTACATTTGGCGTTGTATAGGATTCCACGTTAATAGTGGGGTAATTAAAGTCACCCATGAATATGGTATTGGGTTGGATGGTTAGTGTTTCTAATAAGTTTAAATATGTGATATGGGTTTCCTGGCTCATAGAAGAGGACCTATAGCTTGTAAGGAAGTGGTATTGGATTTTTCCTATGGTGATATGAACATTGAGCAGCTCAAGTGCATTGTCTTATTTGACCAAACTTGAAGTATATTTCTCTTTGATGTAAATAGAAACACCTCCACCTTTAGTCCCTGCCTGTGAAGTAGCTGGCCTAAATGTGTGGAGGCATTATAATCTAGCACTGTTGGTGTGCTCTCCGTGATTTTAAACCATGTCTCAATGACAGCACAGACGTCAGCATTCTCTGGAGTAAAGAGAGCTTCTAGGGAGTGGAGTTTTTTGTTTAGATGCCTAGTACTGAGCAGTAATACATTTAGATTTTCTTAATTTTGATTTGCTGTGTTGGAAGTACTTTCAGTTTGGCATTGCCTAAAAAAGGCATTATGGGGGAAGACAATGGTTTGGCTAATATTCGAAAGCCTAGAGGGGAGAGGTGCAGACCATCCCTGGCAAAGCAGCATGGTCTGTTGACCATCTCCTTCCATGCTGATGAATATTGCACCCCCTTAGAATGACACCAGAAACTAAGCCAATTATTAAAGTCACTCATCTTTTGTTCATACTGTGGCATCATCCTTGGAGAAGGTAAAATGCTGGTCAATGCTAGGCTCATACCAACCTGAGACATATTCCAAGAGCTACAAGATGTCTCTCTTCATATAGTCTAGGGAGGTACGTCTCAGGTCATTAACTCCTACTTGGACTATAAGTCATATTGGTAACTGTGGCTCAATGACCTGAGTGTCTGAGTCTATATAGAGCACTGCCAAACACTTGAGGGGAAACTAATACACAGACCCTGAAAATTTAAGGATGAAGTATTTAGGCGGATATTCTGAAGTTAGAAACAAATCAAGCAGTACGTATTGAAAACAAAAAATTGCTTTGTCAAGAGTGATGAAAAGAGGGTAGTCACATGAATGGCTACTGCCTGGCTACTACTAATGCTGGTCTCAGCACAGCTTCACTCTGTTGGGATACAATGCTCCTTTGCTTCTTCTCTCACCAGAACCAAAATGTTAACACCAGTCACAATAAGAGAAGCAAGACATGGCCTGTTTGGTTATCCACAGTCTTGTACCAGATGATGCAAGGGTCTGTAGGCTTGTAGCCTTTTCCTGGTCAATGCCTTGAATAGCAACGAGACCAATCAGGAATGATAAGCACAGACACTCATTCTCCAACCAGAAACAGTTAGAATGTCTGTTAAAGTAAAAACATTTATACCCTGACAGAACTGACTTCCAGTAATTGTTCTTTAACTATGTTTCATAAACAATAACAACATCAGTCTTGTGGGAATGTAGCAAATTTTCCAATAAAAAAACTTTATTATCAATGCTCCTAGCATTAACAACCATCAGAGATGCATCAAATGTTGCTATCTGTGAACTGTTAAATATTTGACATGGCAAAAATCCTGCCTAGGTGCAAAATATATGCTGCAAAAACCCTGATCTTGACAAATGCACGCCATCCTGTCTGAACACGTGTGCCCCAAACTAAGCTTGGATGCTCTACACATTTCCATTTTTTAAAACAGGACATTTTTCCCATGTAGGTATTTACCTAAAAAAATCTTTTCATTCACAGTAACCCAACTATCCTTTCTATTGGTGATTTGTGAAAAATACGTACTAACACCAGTACAAGCTATACTATCTATGAGGGCTGTCAGCTCCCTACTAACAATGAGACAATCCTTGTGGATGACATCAGTTGTACCGACATGAATAAAAATGGATCCATACTTCTTTACATTAAGGCATTGCAAGGCTTGTCTCATGTCTTCTATTTTTGCTCCTGGCAAGCATAAAACTATTCAGTGCTCATTATCTTCTCTACTAAAGTAAGTATCTATCTAATAATTGAATCTCCAATTTCAAGAATATCTTTTGTTCACCAGCTGTTGAGAATCTTCAGCTTCTGATACAGTAATATCTGCTCTATCAATTGTTAGAAAGGATAGACCTTCATCACCATTAGTCTTATTAATCCCACTGTTTCCATTGTGTATTAAATTCTCATCCAGCTGGCATTGTAAATCCACAGCCTGAGCCATCTAGTTAACATCTGTCTTTCTCTTCTTTTTTCTTACAGTGATGTTCTTCAATCCTTCCACATTTAATTTTGATTTCTTCCTTTTCACTTGCCCCTTGCCTTTTTTCTAACTTCTCTTTTGGAGAAATTATGCCTTTTTCTCTAGACTGAAGGTATTAGATAGAAAATGTTATCATTCCCTGTAACCTGTGTGTTACATAACAAAGCAGTGTCCTTTTTACTACGTATTTTCTTTCCTTTGCAATCATTAATCAGTTTATTTTTCTTCCTTGTTATTTGTTGTGAACTTCTTTCTTTCTTTCTTGTTTCCTTCTAAACAAACCAGATCCTCAGATTGCTGAATACTTGCATCCAGAATTCCAAAGTTGTCAGGGGCTTCTTCCTGTTTCATAAGGGTTGACTGATCTTTGCAAACAACAGATGCATCATTTCCTAAATGTATTCTATTTGTTCTTTGCCTAACATTGTTTATTTCACCAGTCCAGTCATTAATATATGAAACAACAATTCTCCAAGCCATGTCAATTGCACAAGTACAATCATCATCATTAAGACTAGATTTACTTCTAACAATGGTAAGGAAATCATCCAATATTTGACACCAGTGTTATCAGTTGTTACCTTTAAATATGCAAAGCATTTATTACACTGTACAAGATATTTGTGCATTAACAAATCATTAATTGCATATTCATTTAAGGAATCCATGTTCTGCTTCGAATGAATAAAATATTGTAAAAAGAATAATTAAAACCAGTAACCACAGAATTCAAAGAGAACTTAAATCAACTTCAGTGACAAAAAACACATACAATATGCAACTAAATACTAAAATAAGTACAGTAAAGTTGTTTTAACAATACAAGTTCTGCAAGCCAGGCAAAGTTGTAATTCCTTTACATCGTGCATGAAGGCGCACAGTAGCTTCTGCGCATTATCGCTCGCAGTCACACTTTTTAAAAGTAAAGATCAGTAAATCACAAACCACGTTAAAATTGTTTAGATATGCTCAGGATTTTCCTCTCTGCAGTCTGTGTGACTTTACAGCTGTCTAGGTCCCTTGGGGTAACTAGAACTTGCCTGTCTAAAACCTGTCCCTTTCTAACAACCAACAGTGAAATTAAATGTAAAACAACAAAATATGAATCAAAGTAAATCTTGTTAACTAGCTAGCCCTTCCTACCTACAAATAGTGAAAAACAATGATAACAAATAAAAAATAAATTCAAATAAAACTTCTCTTACCAGTCAGCTCCAAAGTAAATCACAAACCAAGGTAGGATTATTTAGATATGCTCTTGGCATCAAATATCACTTGTTTATATTTGCATCATTAATTCCAAAACTATGCTCTGTACAAGGTTTTAAAAGATTTTGGGCCAGATTCACGAAGGCTTGCATGGAGTCTAAGACTAGAGTAAGACTCCATGCAGCCAACATGTCTGCCGAGTGATCCAGGAACAGCCGGCAGGGGCGTGCAAGAGAGCTCCTAAAACGACTCTTACACGGACAGGGTTAGGTTATGCAAATTACCTAATTTGCTGCTGAAAGCTATGCAAATGAGGTAAATTTGCGATCCAGGAAACACTAACCTGTCCGAATAAGAGTAGTGTTATTTGCAGAAATGTACTCAGTTGTCAACTGAGTACCGTTCTGCAAATAGCAAAACGGAGCCATGACAGCTCCAAATAAAGGATGCATCCAGTTGAGGAAGCATGCCAATGGCCAAATATACGGCCATTGGCATTTTTTTCCATTGCAAAATAAAAAAAAAATAATTTTTTTTTACCTTGATCTCCGATGTTTAAGCATAGCGCAGCGCTGCACAAACATGCTTCGCTCTAAAAACCAGAAAACCAAAAAATAAAAGCCACAAATAGGGATTTTATTCAAAATATTCATCTGCCATGCAAGTGAATGGCAGGCTGAAGACAACATGGCTACTGAGTAGAGGTTGCTAAGGGGGGAAGCTCAGTCTGAGAGATGTAACCAAGCATTAGTAGGTAATCCTATGCAAATGAGGATAAGGATAGTGAATCCCAATATTTCCTGCTATGTGAACCATGTCCCTAGAGTGTAAGAGTAGGAAAAGGGGAGTAACAGAGTAGAAGATGGGTGACATCATGAGGGGGTATGTATCAAAAAGACTGTAAGCTTATTGGAGCAGAGTGGCATATGTTTGCTGTGAGTTACTCAGGACTAAAAGAGGTGTGTCTGCAGTTCTCTAAACTGAAATCAAGAAGCTGAAGGTGTATGCCGCGGATATCACTAAAGTTTCTTGCAAAGCTGCTGACACTGTGTGCGCATGTGTGCGCGTGTGTAAACCTGTCTAAGCCTGTGTGCACGGGTTTGCACCAGTGTAAGCCTGTGTTAGGCCTTCTAAACTAGTATACATGAATGTGCACCTGCCTAAACCCGTGTAAGCCTGTGTAAGCCTGTGTGCGCGCGTGTGCCCTCATGTGCGCGTGTTTGCACTTGTTTGCAGGGTGCTGCCCCCTGTGGAAACAGAAAGGGAAAAGGAAGGAAAAGAAGTAGTAGGAATTTAACCAAGGAGAACTAGCAGAGCTGCCAGGTGAAATCAATCAGAATCAGCCAATTACACAGGCAGTACAGTAGCCCAGTCCAGCCCAGCACCTAAAACTCTGCAAACAACATTCCCCCGTGTTTTTCTCAGAAACACTGCAACACTGCAGTCAACAAAGAGAAGTGAAAACTTAAAAAGCTTAAACTGAGACATAAAAATGTTAGGGGCTGCCATTGCTGTTATAAGGCAACATGTGCAAGATGCTGAGGGTGGTGCCATTGTGAATGCTGCTGAGAAACCCACAGTGAGGAGACGGAGAAGAGTGTACAGACCCAGGGTAACCTACCAGGGGCTACATGAGCTGGAGATAGTGGAGTGCTATAGAGTGGACAGAGAGCTCCTGCAGCAAATTGTTGAACTGTGCAGGCCATGCCTCACACACAGAACCAACAGAGGGGAACCCATCCCAGTGGAAACCAAGGTATGTGTTGGCCTAAGAATACTAGCAACAGGTACCTTCCAGAGACCAACTGGTGATATGATGGGGATTTCACAGGCATCAGCATCAAGGGTACTGCACCAGTTCCTGAATGCCATGTCAGCACATGTCAGTGATCATGTATATTTCCCCAATTCCCGTGAGGTATTGGCCAGCAATATGCATCTCTTCCAGCAAATAGCATAATATCCTGAGGTAGTGGGTGCAATTGACTGCACGCACATACACATCAAAGCACCAGCTGGTGAGTGATGTAGGGCCTACATCAACCGCAAGGGCTTCCACTCCATCAACTGCCAGGTCATGTGCGATGCCCAGGGCATAATTTCTGAATGTGTGTGCTGGCTGCCCTGGAGGCTACCACAATTCCCATATCTGGCATCTGTTGCAGCTATACCAGACATTTGCAAATGGGGACATCCCTGATGGTCACCTAGTGGGGGATGCTGAATGCGCACTGGATCCATGGCTGATGACACCCATCAGAAATGCACACACACCTGAACAAGAACTCCATAATGAGGCACACGCACAAACACAAAATGTAATCGAGCATATGTTTGGGATGCTCAAGTCATGGTTCCTGTGCCTGGACACATCTGGTGGAGCCTTGCAGTACTCACCAACTACATGTACCCAAATTGTTATGGTATGTGCCATGCTACACAATATGATCCTGTGAAAACAGCTGCAGCAGGAACAGCATGGGGCAGGGCCAAACAGACCCCCACCATTGCCAAGGCCTGCACAGGCACAGCGTGACTCAGAGGAGGAACAACCTGAGCCTGCCCCAGTAGGCAGAAGGAGGGGTGCCCAGTATACCTTGCCCTTGGCAAAGAGGCAATGCATAGCACATACACTGGCTCAGTAGGAACCCTGGAAATGATACCTCTCACTGACTCGCACATAAAATAAAAGGGATGCCTAACTTGATACTACCTGTTTCCAAACATGTATAGGGAGTGTAGTATGTGCATCCAACATAGGCAGCCCTGCAGCACCACCAGAGGCATGATTGCCATGTTTTAAGAAATATAAAGCAGTGCTAAGCAGCTTTTACCAATATCTAGTATATGTAACAAAATTGCTTGTGCAATGTTGACCAAGGTCGGCCAAAGTTGAGCAAAGTCAGTTAAACATGCTCATATCTGCTTTACTGTTCCTTAAGCAGTCTGGTCTGGCCAGCATGAAAATAAATAGCAGTGACAGGGCTTGAACCCAGGATATTATGCACTATAGTCACAGTACTGAACCACTAAGCCATGATAGCATTACAGTGGGGCAGACACAGCAGGACAATTGTACACTAATGCAAACGCAAAGCAATGCTGTATCATGCCCCTAATGAGGCAAATGGGTAACTTCACCCACACACCTATGCAGACAGTGAACATCAGGCCAGGTGTTGTGATGTGGGTTGTGTAGGCTATGAAGTCACAAGCTAATACATATGGCAATGGACGCTAAGATCTGTAGTACAGTAGTATGCCTCAAGCCAGTATGATAGGCAACAGTACAGACTGTAATGGTGTCCTGTACATAGCAGTGCAGGCACAGCAAATGTGTATAAGTGTCAAGTGAAACCCACATCCTATGTACACCCACAGTAACAATCTGGTGTGCCCACGGGTAGAAATGTACAAAGAATACCTGTCCCCCCTGTATGTAGAAATGTTGACAGGTCTATGCAAAGTGTCTCATGGAAGCCCTGCAGGCACAGCATGATCCCTGTTGATCTATGACACAAAGGTGAGCCCTGCTGTAAAAATACACCTTGACTTACCATACACACATAGTATAAATGTGTATACTGTGCGTGCTCATATACTCCAACAAATGTAGTGGATTTCATTCAGCATCACACTGAAAGGTCATACTGGGCATGCTCACACACTTAAAGAAACAAAGCAAATGTCAAGCAGGAAGATACTGAAAGGTCATACTGGACATGCTCACACACTTAGGCTAAATAGGGATGTGATAATAAGGGATCTATGGACAAATGTGTACAGTCATCTCTACTGCCAGAAACACATTCACAAAGTGGTCTGAAAATCCTGCTATGTGTACACACAAACTGCCAAGGTCTGTGCATGTAGGTCAAAGGAGGTTGCCACTACTCAGCAGTCATCAGACCTGTCAGAGAGTACCACAACACACTTGCAAGGAATCTGACTAGGCATGTTCAGCAACTAGAAAGACCAATGAAGAACCTTAACAAGAGGATTACTGGCCTCAAATAGTTGCCCCATGCAACAAGAATGAATGTAACCCAAGCTGTACTCTGTTGCATACTGTCTACACAGGAGATCTCTGCCCAACAGACAGGTCCATGTCATGGTTACACTCAGATCTGTTCTGAGTTACAGCTCAATGGCACTAAATGTACAGAGCCAACTGATATTGGCAACATCCTGGCAGATAGGATCAGTGTTAACTTTACCCCCCCTCTCACCCATGAAAGAGCAAATGTCTATGATGGAAGACTTCAAAGTTGCTGTCATCATGGCTGCACAGATAAAAAACACTCTCCGAAGCCAGTATCACAGCAGCCTTGGGACTAGATAACTTCCCAGGCTGTGTAGTATCTACTTCCCTGAAGTAAACATTAACATGGAAGTTCTGTGGTTACTGAAGTTTCCAGAGGACTGAAAACTAGGAGCCATCATTGTAAACACTAAAGATGTGGACATCCTACAAAAGGGCCTCACTGAGACAGATGGCTGTTGTCCAAGCCATGGGCTGTAGCTCAATGCCAAAAGGTGCATTATCATCACCTTTGTTAAAATCTCTGTAGCCAAGAACTACAACATAGGTGGTAGTAAACCTCACACTGTAAGTGTGACAAGAGACCCTGGGTCATGGGTGGACAGTGGATACAACTGTGATAAGCACATTCCTACAGTGGTCAGGAAACCCTCCTATGTGGCACACCTCATCACAAAATGTGCCTCATTCAGAATAAAAGAGGACATTTTTCCCCTCTACTCACCACTCACTAGAACTATAAAAGAGTACAACGCCACTGTTGCTATGTACCTCACAAGATAACTACAACAACTGGAAAGCCAGCAGCAATACCTCAGAAATAGCATTAGTGGCCTGAAATACATACCATACACAGACCATCGCAAAATGCTCCATCCGTACTCCCTTGCATATCACCTACTCAGAGGTGTTCACTGCCTAACATACAAAGCAATGTCAAACATACAGCTGTTGGATATGATACACGTAAAACACTCACAATCACCCTGACCTTTGGACCCAAGACCACGAGTGAAATACAAAAGGAAGTGGTGTAGCAATTTACCTTATGGATAGCCACACCTCCAGGTTACTGGCACAGCATGAGGCCTTGGAGATCATGCAAGTGCAACTAACATTGGGCAAAGCTGCCCATCAGATTGTAGCCTGCTACAGATCATGTATCTTGTCTCAGGAACCTCACTCAGTATTCTGGAGAACAATCATTTTAAATCAAGTTGCTGGCTACGGCAAATATAAAGGTCCTATCAAACACCATTATATGAGGAGATTACAACTACCCAAACATTGAGTGGGTGAATTACTTGTATACAACGTCCTTTTCCCAATGTGTCCTAGAGTTAAGAAACTCTAACACCCTGGAACAGCTGGTCAGCATGCCCACTAGAGGTGACAACATACTGGACATGATCATCACCAACATGGGGTACCAGTGTTCCACAACAGAGATAAACATCTTGCTGGTAATATCAGATCATTAAGTAATCACACTGGACATCCACATCCTACCCCCACACCCAGTCAATGAAACCACTGTGAAGGCATGGATTCACAAATCCTCTGTGTAGGACTAAATAAGTCTTACTCGGAGACTGCAGTTGAACGATATGATGTCAGCATGCCAGGAATATTCATGAGGGCATGCTGACTCCACTCCAAGTCTAACATGGACTGTGCAGGAAAGTAGGGGGCGTGTCCGACTGCCGAGCAGTCTAAAGGTCCACGCCCCTGCAAGTGTCTGAAATGTAAAATGTCAACACACAAGAGCGAGTCCACTCAAATGTCCACATACCCAACACCACACTCCCTGACATTGTAAACCCCCAGCACAGTTATAAAAAGTAAAACATTAATTTTTTTTCTAATTCCCGATATAGCTGCCCGTATTTGCGCGTGTGTGCACGGGTGTGCCCATTGCTAAGCTGCAGATAGCAATCTCGACATGGAAGAGCATAATAAGGAATGTTTACGTAAATTACGGCAAATAGCAATAGTGTAGTGGTAGAACCTTCGCACAAAGAGGAGGCATTCACGTTTCGAGTCCCACCACTCCCCTTCCTATTTTATGTTCTAAATTAGTATATGAAATAATTCCTGACATATATGATTAAAATTTTACTAAAAAGCATTGAAATGGCCTATGTATCAGTGAACAAAATGTATATTTATAAAGGATCCTGATATATAATTGCCCGCAGTTAAGCAACGCTTTACCCAGCGCAATATAGTTGCCCGTAGTTAAGCAACGCTTTACCTAGCACAATATAGTGGCCCGTAGTTAAGCAACACTTTACCTAGCGCAATATAGTTGCCCATAGTTAAGCAGCGCTTTTCCAGCGCAATCAGTTTGTGCGGAGGTGCATGCTGTGCCAACCAGCGCACCATTGGGCAATGTGGAGCAACGTAGAGCAAAGTTGCCTAAACACAGCCACACCCCTAGCCTGTCTGGACAGTAGTAAAATAAAATGCAATGACAAGGTTCAAACCCAGGACACTGTGCACCATAATCAAAGTACTGAACCACTAAGCCATGACAGCTTAGATTAACAGCCACTGTTAACATACATATACTTATAAATGGTAGATTAACCATTGCTAAGCAGGTCTGCAGTCAACTGAGAATTTTCAAAAATGGCCAATCACAAAAAGTGCGGGAAATGCGGCATATTTAAGCCCCATAGGTGGGAATACTCGCAATAACTGATTGTAGCTCCCATCTGCAGTTAGAATGGCTGGTGCTGGAGAGGGTACATGCTTTAGAGCGCAATGCAGGGGCATCGAGGAGTCAAAATACATGGTTTGGCTCCTTGTCCACCTTCATAGGTTCATAGGTTGGTACTAGGCTATCGGCCCTAATGCCTATGCAAGCCTAGCCATAACAATTCCCTGGAAATTTTTTCCCACAATATTTACTTCTCTGGCCCATTGTCTAGCAGGGTGACTGACATGAGTCAAGACTCCTGCAGGACCAGTTCCAAGGGATGGAGTACAAAGCAGAGGCTTGGAACCAGTTAGCTCATGACCTCACCAGTGTCATAGGCATTCCTCGGACTGGTGAGCAGGTCTGTCACTACCATGCATACTCGAAGGGACGGAAGCAGGACCTACTGAACCAGTGGATACAGGAGGCCCGTGGCATGCAAGATGCCCCACTACTGAGTTGGTAGCCATGGAATGCAGTATGTAAGACATGCTAATTTATTCTATATAATGGATAAGTATGTCTCAATATCCCTTCATTTACTTCACAGCTGCAGGTGTCTGTGCTGCAAATCAGCAAGCCTATGCAGATAGGCTGCGCCATCAGGCAGGTTAGTAATTATTCTGCATGCATTGTTATATAAAATAGGTGAGAGAGCCAGAAAGAAAGTGTTGTAGCCCAATAATACAGCCATAAAATGCCCTGAATAATTCCTCTGCATGTACTGTTACATAAAATAAGTCAGAGAGCCAGAAAAGAGTGTAGTAACCCATTAAGAAAGGTAAAATATGTCCGGAATAATATCACTGCATGTACTGTCATATAAAATAAGTGAGCGAGCCTGAAAAAGAGTGTTGTAACCTATTAATAAAGGTATAATATGTCTTGAAAATGTCTTCCATATGCACTGCAATATCAAATAAAGGAGAGAGCCTGTGGAAAAGTGTGTAATGTAATTAATAAAGGTATAAAACCTGGAGTGTGTCTGTGTCACTTACTTTGAAATGTTGTTGTACCCTTGCAATATACAAATAGTACTGTTTTAATAAGTGCTGGCAACCCACAGTAGGGCAGTCCCATCTAAAGTGGTTGATGGAAGTGCCAGTAGCTGTGAAGCATATATACAGTCCTTAACAGTCAGTTACTCACTGGCATGCATAAGTAAATCTGGCACATGAGTAGCTTGTTAATTAGATCCCCAGAAATGTAAGTGTGCTACATGAAATGTAGGGTTCTGTACAAATTTAATCTGCATCTTGGACAGTTAGTATGTCAGATATAGGTCAGGTATATAATGAACTAGCCAAACCCATTACACAACCTAATGCATGTTGCCAAGTGTAATAATACATGTAGGGGAGATACACCTGCAGTCAATAGGAATGTAGTGTAGACTAAAAGTACTTACATGATGTTAATTGAGGTTTCTTTCTACACCCTACTGTATGTGCATAAACAGTGCAATTCCACACCTCAATGGGTATGTGTAATCTCAAAACAATTGTTGGGACATATGTCCTATTGTTCTATAAATATCTGCATTCACTTTGATGCATGTGCCCTGTTCAAACACCACAATCATGGTGGCCTGTTGCCACCAATCATCCCTGCATGCTGTTGGAATGTCCACTGTCATTCAATATATGCATATGTTATGCTTGCTGTTCAACTGTTGGAACCTTGGTGTGTTGGGTTAATGGGAATATTACTGCATGCTGTTACAACTAACTTGGAATGCTGCTGTTTATGTTGTAATTAAACACACCTAATCATGGAACATATGGGAAGGCTGGTCCCAGCGGACCCACCTGTCCCTCCTCAGCTGGCGAGTGCACCTGGCACCAGCAGGTCCAGTGCCCAGACCGGGCTCCCCTCCTCCGTTGGTCCTGTGCCACCTCGGGTGGAAATGCTGCAGGGGATGGGGCTCACCCCCCATGCAAGCATGGGCGGAGAAGGGCCACCTGTCACCCTTCAAAGGGTCCAGGCTGTGGTGCATAGGGAGATCCAGCGTTCAGTCGCTGATCCCCTATGCCAGCTCGAGGTGAGAGTGGCGCATCTCATGTGTGAGCCTGCCCATCCTACGCAGCCCCCAGCAGAGCCACCCTCGGGGCTGTGAAGGTGTAGTGGTGACTGCCCATTGGTGGGGATCTCATTTCCACTGTTACCATCTGTGGGCTCATGGGCTTGTGATTTCCAAACACCCGTCCCCGTCAATTGTGTTCACCCACCCCATGTGTCATACACCACCCCTGTATGCGTCTTGTTTGTCTTGTCTGTTTATCTCCCCAACCTACCTCCCCAAATATACCTACTTCCTCTACCTCACTTTCCACTCTCACCTGAAAAAAAAAAAAAAAGGGCAATCTGTACCCACAAAAAATTACGCCCCATACATAGCTGCCTATTTCGCACACATGTCCACTGGACATGTAAACTGATAATTATAATTGGCAGCACAACATATTTTGTTGTCCTCACCCCTCTCCCAGGGGTGGAAGGTTTCAAATTTCATTCCAAATTTATTACATATGCACAGCTGTTGCTGGTAAAGAAATGGGCAGCTATGGACCTTCCTACACCCGTCCTGCACATCCCGAGCTTGTTTTCCTACTGTCTTTCCCTCTCTGTGCCCCCTTTTTCACCACTTTCCTATCTCCCCATTGTCTTTTCTTTCAAAGAAATTAGCGCATGGGTTAGCGGGAGTAAGCACTTTTAAGCAGTAGTAAGTGGGTTTAAGTGAGTGTGCACATGTGAGCGCTTAGCTAAGCATCGCTAAGTGTGGCGCAAACCCGTGCAAACCAACTTACAACTACTTAAAAGTGCCTTAGTCACTCTGCATGGCAGGGCCCTTGTTCTGCTGAGCAGCAAAATAAAACACCTTTCTCAGTCTCGAACCCCAGAACTTGGACACACTAGACTGCATGAAGTACCACTAAGCCACAGCAGATATACAATAACTTGGTGCTGAAATAAATATATCATGCATTACAATGAGTGACTGTAAAGGAAAAATAGGAAGGCCATAACACAAAGCTTGTTCTTTGGATCTTTACCAGCAATTGTTGTGGAATTGCATTACATGACTGTGATATGAGAAGCAGCCATTCTAGCAGCAAATAATGTTACAGAGGCACTTTACAACCCCCCACACAGTATCATAGCAGGACAAACACTGGCATATCTGATTAGGGCAGAGGCCATACTTCCTAACTGTGATTACATTTCAGGGATGTCCCTGATTGTGAAACATATTTTAGCTGTGTCCCTCTGAATCCCTCTGAAAAGTACTGATGTCAGTCAGAAAGGTGGGGTATTACACAATGAATGCTGACAATAATAACAGTAGACACCACTTGTATATCATAAAAGGTGTACTAATCCATATGCACTGCTTCGCTCAAGTCTACACTTACTGTCTCTATAATGTGTAAGGTGTACCATACTTTTAACTACTTATCCCTGACTCCATGCAAAGATGTATATGAGTGTTTCATAGGCCTGGCAGAGGCACAAACACACAGGCATATCAGCTATTCTGCTGTTACACACTCTGCAAATAGCTTTGGTAGGATTTCCACAAGCATACCCTTATGTAGGAGTACAACACAGAATTCCCAAAGGATGTAGCCATGTACTGGTAGCAACTGACTGTAACAATGCCATTGTACCAGTGCTGAAACACCTGTGGGTTGCACAGACAAAGAATAACAGTGTAACATCTGTCTACCATCTGGATAGGTTTATGGTTGGGAACTATGCAGACAGTCCACATGCCTTGATAAACTAACAGGTACACACCAATCCTTTAAGTCCAGTAAGATAACATTCACACAATAATACATAATGCTCTCTGTATGTCAGCACCCCCCCCACAATTAAAATATACTTGTGTGTTTAGAGTCTACCAAGTATGTAGGTAGGCATACTCAGTACTGGAATTGTCCAGTTGTCCTGAGAACCCTGTGCTAATGTCAACAATAAAGAACACAAACCCTATAGAAGTGAGTACATTAATATTCACAGTATAACAGTTCACAAACAGTTCATGTGCCAAAAGAACACTTCTCAATAACTACTTTTGTATGGCAGTTAATTATATGAGTAGAAAAGAAACTACATAGTCACATATATCTGTGTAAGTATTTGTAGGGGTGAGTTAAACTCTACACTGATAGCTCTGTACTGGAAGTGGCAGCAGTCAGATCTGAGTACAACATGTACATCACTGTCTACACCTCTGACTTCAGATATAAGAAGTATACCAACCTTTTGACTTACACAACAGTGTCCACAGCAAACAAGCATGGGCCCAACTCTGGAAATCTGAAAGGGCTACGCCTACATACCTTAGCAATTTATAGCATTGGGTTGCTATGACCGTGAGTACTGCAATTACCACACAGCAGGCTGTATGCATTTATCAAATGCTGTGCACCAATTCGTGCAGAGGGCATCACATGCACATGCGCAGATACCTATAAAAGCAGACTGTACTTGCTATCCCCATATGCAATCATTACATTGCACGTGTCAGAGACTATATAACTCCTGGAGAGTAGTGAGAAAAAATTATTACTTAATAAAAAAATATTTAATTAAGTAAAAAATATATACTTAATTACTAACTAAAAATATTAATTAAGAAAAAAAATAATTAATAACCAAAAATAAAACTTAAGTAAAAAAACTTTACTTAATAAATAAAAAAAAAATATTAAAAGTTGTCAAAGCATACACAGACGGACCTGAAAGTGACAAACAGGTGTGTAACAGATATGTAGTTACCGGCAAGTAGTAGATGTTTATGAATAGTACTGTACATACTCTGAAATATGCATATGTGGCAGCAGTAGGTATGTATGTACAGATGCCATGCATAACTACTGCCATGGAAAAATTAGTGTGTAGCTGTGTGCAGTGGGACATAACTGTGGCATATGTAGCTCAGCATTATATTTTAAAACATCTGATCATGTTATCTATGTTCTGTACAGTACTGTGTATAATGGCAGTTTGGGGGACTAGTGCAAACACCTATATAAACTTGGTTGTGACAGAGTAAGACATGCATGATAGTCATATAATGTGTAGCTTAGCATTGGCAACTGCTGTACCAGGCTAGTATAGTAATGTATGTAACAGATATGTAGTTACCGGCAAGTAGTAGATGTTTATGAATAGTACTGTACATACTCTGAAACATGCATATGTGGCAGCAGTAGGTATGTATGTACAGATGCCATGCATAACTACTGCCATGGACAAATTAGTGTGTAGCTGTGTGCAGTGGGACATAACTGTGGCATATGTAGCTCAGCATTATATATCAAACATCTGATCATGTTATCTATGTTCTGTACAGTACTGTGTATAATGGCAGTTTGGGGAAGTAGTGCAAACACCTATATAAACTTGGTTGTGACAGAGTAAGACATGCATGATAGTCATATAATGTGTAGCTTAGCATTGGCAACTGCTGTACCAGGCTAGTATAGTAATGTAGCATGTGCAGCTACATATACTCCCTGTACTATTACTGTATGCACACATGTGACAACTGTCCATGTTGTAGCAAGGTCCAACAGGTCATCCATGAGGTGTCCGGACTTACAACAGTGTGGACCTTGTGTGTGTATGGCACACACATATGGAGAGATATTTATGTGTCCGATATATTAGCATCTTAACATGTGCATAGAGCAAGGGACATACTGCAACTGTTTGTAAAGGGTGGTCATTTATATGTCGCTGCAGGTTGTTATGTGCATATTTATATGTAGGTTGTAGTGTGTGGCAAACAAGACAGCATACAGTGCTGGCATATGACATGTGGTGTTTAAACACTGTGGGTATGATTTGTTAGGTCTTTAGTCTTCCAGACTGGGGTCCTGCTAAAGATACATGGGCTGAGAATACCTTCCATGCATTCCGCACAAGACTGTGCAATATCATTACATAACTGTATCCCTCTCAACCTTTGCATAATTGATATTCCCACCATGAAAGGTGGACTGTATATGTGCCTATATGTATATCTATATGTACACCAATGGATGTTCATATGTATGCTCAAGCTCAATGTTGTAAACGTATTGCCATCCCTTTTGTTAAAAACCCTGTACCCATGAACTACCACAAAGGTGGTAGTCTACTCAACACCAAAAGTGTGATAAGAGACTATGGGACACAGGTGGACAGTAGTGTCCCTTTTGATAATCTCAGTGCCACACTAGTCATGTAAACTGTGTACGGATCACATGTCTTCAGAAAAGTTGTGTCATCCATGGAAAAAGACATCAGTGTTCCACTCTACTCATCAGTCATAACACCCATCATAGAGTACAATGGCCCTGTTGGTATGTACTTCAGAAGACATCTACAGCAACTATAGACACCAGAAACATACCTCACAAAGAGTACTACCAGACTCAAACAGATGCCCTATGCAGACTGTCTTACAAAACCACAGCTACACTGTGTCACATACCGCCTACCCAGAGGCAACCTCTGCCTAACATACAAAGCGATGCCAAACCCACAGGTGTTGGACATGCTCCATATCAACAGATTAAAATCCATACAAGCTACAGACTGTACTGATCTAAACCTTATAATGTCACAAAGCAGAACATGCTGGAGTGGTACATTATCATCTCAGACACATACCGTACTCTGGAACTAACTACCTATCAATAGCAAATGAAGGTCCTTATTAGCAGTTCTCATGAATAATCATGATGATTGGATGTGAGATAGGAAACACAACCCGGGAATCACCTCTGTGGCTCTGCATGACAGGGGCACATGAACCTAAATTACATGGGTGTTGAAGGGCAGGGTACCATATGGCTAGGCTTCCATAAACCCTATGGCTAATAGCCTATTAGCTACCCAGGACCCGATACACACACACATGTACTTGTTGCATTACATGCTATGTGAGGTTGACTGAGTGTGATGGTGAATGTGTAGGTGAATGTATAGGTGAATGTGTCAAAGTTGTGTATATGTGTGATAGCCTAGTGGGGAAACTGTTTATATCATGTTATGTAGTGTTGTAGCTCTGATCCCAGCAAAAGATATGTATGCTATTGCTAGGCAGGAAAAGCAGTATGGCATATGGTGTGATGTAGTCCCATGGTGTTGACTGGAGTGTGCCATTGTAGGCTAAAGCAGTACATGCATGCTTATTGATTGTTACCACTAGTGAATACAAATCCTGTATGAACTGTAGTACTACCTGAAGCTGTAGGCCTAAACAGCACAGTATGGTGTATATCCACATTGCTTGGAAACACTGTTTTGTTTGTTACCTGTAGTCCTCACACATTACATACCTCTGGCATGAGGTTTTGTAAGTGCTGACACACAGTACTGTATGGTACACAGGTAAAACTCATCTGGGTTGCCATACCTTTGTGTCTTGTAGGTATGTCTGATGTGTGTGTGGGTATGCCTGTAACATGGCCTCGGTGGTATGTGTGTCACAGGATATAAGTGCATATCTAGCAACATGTATAGTGTAGTACAGCAGTATGCCACCTATATTGATGAATGTGCACATATGTTACTGAGGGGTTTGCTATCAACAAGTAGTGTGATGTAGTGGTAGTACTGTAACTGTACTTTACATTCATTTCAATAGATGACAAATGTCTGTATGCATTAGCTTCATATATACCTCCTGTGGCTAGGTGGTGCATTGTGTCACATACAGTGTGCCATGTACTGTTGTATAGTCTTACATACTGGTTTCACTTTGTTGCTGTGCAGAACATGGTTTGGTATGTAGTATGTGCCAGGCGCTGTCAGGCAGTTGTGGGCTGAGCAGTGGTATGTGGTATTAAATGTGTTTATCTACTGACAGCCAATAGGTTGCTATATATGGCATTTCATTGATGTATGTACTTTAGAATGTTAAGTGTGCCACATGACTTGCTCACAATTATTGTTTTATTGTCTTCCAGGGACATGTCTCACAATAGAAAACCTGTGTATTCCCCTGAGAAGGAAGAAGTCATCCTAGATGCCCTAATACAACATCACAACCTGCTGTTCTCCAGAACCAGCCAGGACCAGCATGGGCACACTGCACTGTGGCATGATGTTGTCCGTCGGGTGAATGATGTAGGCATGCATAACCAGACTTATGAGCAGATACGCCATCACTGCAGTGATTTAATCAGACATGTCTGGCAGCATGCCTCCGATGTCCACAGACAACAGCTTGCCATAGGTGGTGGTGCAGCAACACATCAACCCCTCACCAGAGTGGAAGAGCTGCTCCTCAGCATGGTCTCTCCTGACCAACCAGTACAACAGACATGTGTCATCATGGAGGCTGGAGTCACCCAGCATGTCGACTCAGACCGTGCAGGTAACATGGCATATCTGTAGACTACTGTTAGCTCGATTGTTAGAACATGCATTTATCAGATGTGTACTGTATATTCAGAAGATGTGGAGCCTGGTGTCATGCAATACTGATAATTTGGAACATAATCTGTATGCCTGTGACTGTCACCTGTTGTACTAATGTAAAATTGCAAACACACAGCAGCAATGCCATAGTTGTTGACACTGAAAAACTATCTCATATCCTTGTAGGTCCCTCTGGTGTGATAGCAAGACAGCAGACCCATGCTGGTGAGTGTTCTACATTGAATATAGCATATAACATGTGCATGTCATAGGAGAGTTGTAGGCCATATACACATGTAAAACACCTACACATAATGCATGCTCTGCATGTTCTCTGTGGGACTATGCACATCCCAGTAAAATGAATAGCTGTCTCAAACACATGCAATACACAGAGCATCCCAATTGATTGTGGTACACTGTAGTGGACATTGTATAGACAGAGTCAATACACATGCACACAACATACACCAATTTATCATATGCAGTAAGTGTTAATATGATACACATGGCATATATAGACACCTGCTGTAAGGTCATACTCCAGTATCCCAAATGTCATCAACACAGCACACATACTATACCTGAGGGGTAGAGGCCTATCATGGGGTGGTGCGGCATGCTTCAACACATGACACATTCATGTTAGGCTATTGAACACCTTACATACCCATGTAACAACTGGCTGTGAAATGGTTAATGTAGCCAAAGTGGTGCAGGTCAGGTACAGCAAGATAGTTGCCAGTGTGGCATACATTAGTGGCCTTGAGTGATCACATGATGCTGCCTGATGATGGCTCATGGTACTACACTACATCCAGTTACAGTAACTACAGTACTACACATAGCATTCATTGCTATACACCTGACAGTTGTGTGCATCCAGCCATGGTATGTATACCTATGAGTGATGGTGCACAGGACATTGGAAAGCATTTTAGACTTGCACAGCAATGTTGTGTGCATGTACACATTGTGTTCCAGGGTGAGGCTAATCATTGAACAACACACATGCATCAAAGACATGTATACTGTTATCAACAAGAACTCTCTACACTCGCACTGCATGCTGTTGAGCAACACACATCCTGCATTCTGACACGTGTGATAGGACTCTTTGGCTTGTGATACTGTACTCCACCATTAATGAGTATGTTCCGTATTGCTGTTGGTGTGTGTGTGTGTGTGTGTGTGTGTGTGTGTGTGTGTGTGTGTGTGTGTGTGTGTGTAGGTGTCTGTCAACTTGACTGAGTAGTGTATTCGTGTGCATGTGTGCATGAGTTTATGTATTCATGTGTGAATGTGTGCATGTGTGCATTTGTGCATGTGTTCACGTGTGCATGTTTTCATGTGTGCATGTGTTCATGTGTGCATGTGTTCATGTGTGTATGTGTGCATGTGTGCATGTGTTCATGTGTGCTAACATCCTGTACAGATTGTAAAGTGTGTTTGCTGTCTCCCTCTCACAGGTGCTGAGGTATTGTTGGATGAGTGCAGCAGGGAACCTGAAGTCACTGCCACAAATAGTGGACATGATGATACATGTGTTGTGGCACAGGCAGGTTTGACAGGGTCTGTCATTGGTCCACCAATCAAGAGTACACAGCTTTCCACCCCATCTATGCGCATATTCATACTGCCAATACATCCCTCAACACCAATGGCCTTAGCTGAGGAACAGCATACAGTAGGCATTGACCAGGATAGTGCGGTATCTATGGCACATGCAACCCCACACAGCAGCCATACCCAGACACCTGGAATGGTACCTCATAGGCATATGTCCAGGGGTTCTCGTGGGAGCACTGCTGGTCGTAATGCCCCTGGCAGATGTGCCCCCACAGTTCTCACAACCTCAGGTATGTTCCGGGCTGTAATGCAGGCACGTATGGAATGGTTCACCAGGCAGGGACTAAGGACGCAGAGGGCTCATGACACCACTATCAATGACAGTATCCATGACCTTGCTGGTGCCATCTGTAATTACACCAAGGTCATTGATAGACGTTGGGGGGAGACACTAGATGTCCTCCGCAATGTAATGTCCATGTGCCAGGACAGTGCAGTCGACGTGGATGTATGCCAGCAACATCATCAATTGGCAGTCGTCGCAGATGACACACAAGTCCCAGCCGCTCCCGTAGTGGTAGTACCAGCCCCAACAATGTTGGGGCTGGGCTGTCAATAGACCATCCTAGACGTCCACGTGCAGGTGGCTCTGGCCAGTCCCAGCAGGGACATGGGTCCAGTCGACATCCCTCTGCCTCTGACGATAGTACCCAGTCTGGCTTAGTACCCGATACTGTCCGTGGCACCCCTGCCAGGCACAGGTACTGTGTCCATGGCTGGAGACAGTGATCTGTACAGCCTGGCAGGTACAGTCTGTGGCTGTCCCACAACCTCCCATATTTGGCAGCCACAAGGTGGAACTGTGTGCATGTAGACACACACACATAAACCAAACACCTAGGGCTAACACACACACACACACACACACACACACACACACACACACACACACACACACACACACACACACATTACATCAACACTGACCCATACTGTATTGTTGTCCCTTACACACACACACACACACACACACACACACACACACACACACACACACACACACACACACACACGCACACACACACATATACATGTTGATTGGATGGGTCATTGTCGGGCTCTGGAAAACCAATAACACACATTGTGCATATGATGAGACTGTGCCACCTCCTGTCATCTGTGACATTGATGCAGGAAAAGGCTAACATGGTGCTGATACACAGGGTGACCTAATAGCAGTGTAGCAATGTTAGCATGTTGTCAACAGTAAAGTGTAATGATATTCTTGTAGGTATATCTGAGCAGGTATGATGCATTAAAGCTATGATTATCAATGTAGTATTGTTTACACCAGTGTTAATTTCAAAAATGTATTGTCCGCCCATGTGCCACTTGGCTGATGTGTGTGGTACTGGCAGCATGTGTTGGTGAGTGGACGGTACGTGTGTGATGTGTGCAGTACAGATTTGCAGGTGTACATTTGTGAACATGGTGGAGGTGCACTGTCTGTATGTACATGCATAGTGGACACATGGGAAGGGTGACATGCCCTGTATTACACAGTGTTAACACTTCATATTTCCAATTGGTGGCCAGTATGCCTATTACTACACATATGTTACAACTTGTGTACACATGTGTGTATGACATGGTTTGACACTATGCTGTGGGTGATACTGTTAAAATTGGTCATTGTTTTGCATTCTGGTAGTATACATAACCTCAACAGCCTGATTTTAACCAACAATTAGATGATGTCTTGACAACTGACACACAGATGTAGGATACACAGTAGCATTTGAATCCTTCTGGTACTATACTATTCCAGTAACCAGTGGTATTGACCACCACCCATTCCTGGGACCACTCCTGTTTGGCATGTAGCCATCCTAGGTACAAGCAAACACACTAGGGATATGTCCGTCCACATCTGGTAATGCATACTGTGGCCTACAATGCATTCTCTGGATGAGACACTTATCCTCCACAAGGGTATCATACAGACAGATACCTGTTGACCAACCCATGCTGTAAAGCTATAAGCCAACTATAGCATAGTCATCCACATTTAATATACATAGTATCCTGACAGTACCACATTGGTAGTAGCCCACAACATGTAGCAGGGGTACCGATGTGTACATACAGCCACATGTTATGTCATCTGTCCTTTGGTATTCACATTTCCAAAGGTATGGTGATGTCCCTCAGTGTATCACATAAGCGATAAGGGGTCTGTATGCATATTCACAGAGATGTTGTACATCTATAATGAATGCCCATTATTGACAGACTGTGTTGTGTTTGAACATGTCTGTAATATACCCCAGGCATGAACCCTCAGTCACACTATTCTATAGAAACTGTCATGGGTGTGTGTGACACAGATGACCTAGGCCACAGATCACTACAGTGGCTGGCCTTGTCACATACATACATATGTGACCTAAGGTCTGAGAAGCAGCAGCACAAACTGTCAATGGTAACAGATGTATTAATGTAAAAAGCAGGCTTCACACCTATGAACTAATTGAGGTCACATGTACATATATGTATTTACCACATATATACCAATTGAGGTCACATGTACATATATGTATTTGCCACACAGATACCTGAATTGTGTAATGCACATACTGTTGTTTTACTGATGTGTCATACAGCAGTAAAAGCAAAACCCACAACACATTGACCAACAGTGTCTCACACACACACACACACACACACACACACACACACACACACACACACACACACACACACACACACACACACACTCAGCAATTGCAGGATTCACCCCCCTACCTAACTATGTTATGATACTAGAGAGATACGCATTAACACGACGCGCTATACTGGGTGGTTTGTAGGACGCTGACATCATCAGACTCGACATGGTAATGTGTGTGCACTTTGTTTTACGCAATCCCAGGAATGAACCATGTGGGTCAGCAGGTGTTAACAGCTTGAACAGGACTCCACAATTCTTAGCTTGTGTGATCTATCTGTGGACAAATTGCCATTCCTTCATATGACAATACATATGTAAGCACAGATTGTTGATTTTGTGGATACGACATGTGTCTGGGATGTTGATAAAGAGTTATTCAAAGTCTATGTGGGATGTGTGTAGCTCCTTTCAGTGATGTATGTCCTGGGTGGCTGCCTTGCAAACAGTCTAGCAGGTTTGGGAACCATGATCTTCCCATGAACATAACAAAGTTGGTAGGGTTGTGTGTTTGTCGGCTTCCAATAGCTCTGTTTATGACTTCAATCATGATGGACTCCATGGCCTTGCAGATCAGACTTCATAGGCTTATAGGACTATAGCTCCCATGGTCTGTTGTGCACCAACACTTGTGGGGTGTGCCATATGTTGCTGTAACATATTCATCAGTTTCAGATCCTGTAGAGAGGGTGAGGCTCAACAGACTGTTCAGGTGCAGGGTCTGTTTGTTATGTAGTTCACTTATGACACATATAGGGAAACAATGTAATCCAATTGATGCCATGTTTTTGGCTTTGGAAGGAGCTGTTTACCCATTCTACATGTGATATATCCTGGTATGATGATAGGGACATTTGTCAGTGGGAGGTGGATATGTATGTATGGGCCTGTCTGACAGGATGTCGGCAGTGTCAGTCAGGTGCAGTTGGCCCTGACTCAGGACATATACGAGTGTACATTGCTATTTATGACATAGCTGAAGGAAGTGTCATGGTTCTGTCTGGACTCCTTCACAGATAATCTTTCCAAAACACTGACAAACCTGAGCACTAAACCCCTGTTATACTCTTTTACATACTTAACACCCTACTGATCCTTTTTGATAAGTCAATAGAGTATTTCATCATAATATCCTGACATGTCCAAAGGTCAGTTTCATGTGTACTCTCCAGTCCAGCTGGAGAATATGGGAATTTTGAGGCAATGTTACAACTGCCTTATGTACACAGACAACCCTCTACTCCTCTCAACAAACTCAGATATATGTGAGAGATGCAACTATATAGACTAACAGGAGGCTGAGCTCTCTCGACCCATGACTGGCACAAGTCTATCAGGTGGTGAAGGTAACCACACACACCACAAATCCAGTCTCACATAGACCTATAGCGACAGCAAACAAAATACATTACCACACAAAAACATACTTGGAGGCTCTAAATAAAATCTGCCTAAGCAGCAGAGACCTCCAAAGCAGACTCCCAAACAACTGCTACACCACAACAATACCCACATATCACATAGTTCACAAACTCAGTGTGCCACACAGTCACTGCCCTTAGGGCTAAACAACACACCTAATACACTTGTAATAGGTGACTCTATTGTCAGACACACTGACGTCCCACTCACCAGGCTGAACAAGGAGAAGGTCACTTTGAGCTGTCTGTCGGGTGCCAGGATCTGCCACATAACACATGCACTCAGGTCACTCCAAAGCAAGTACAAATATGGCTCCATCATTGTCCATGCTGGTGTGAATGGCCTCAGACATTCCTCCCTGGACTACATGACAAGAGACATAGAGGAGCTCTCTGATCATGTAGGCCAGGCCAGTATGACCCTGATCTTGTGTAGCATCCTACCCTCACCAAGAATGATGGCACAGTATACAAACAAACTGATCAATTTTAACAGTTGGCTAACGTATTGGTGCCATTCAATGGGAAACCAGTGTCTGTCAGCCTGGGATGACATGCTCGACATGCCACATAGCTTTGCTATGGACGGCTTGCACCTGTCAGCCCTGGACTTTCGAATACTGGCTAAGGCTCTTGCCACCCCCATAGTGCCTTTTTTAGGCAAGGCTCAAAAGACAAACCCACCTCCATAGACAATACAAGGTAAAAGAAACTAAGGGCAATGCTGCTCAACACCAGATGTCTAAACCTCAAAATGCATGCACTCAAGACTCTACTCAGTATGGAGAATGTCGATATCTGTGCAGTAACAGACACCTGGTTCAGGCTCCCGAAAGCACCCCAGCACTACCAGGTTATACTTCATACCATGCTTTTTGGCTGCAAGACTCAGACCGACCAACATAAATAGGGGGAGTATCCATATACATCACAGATACACACACCTCCAGGTTAGTAGCACTGCACGAAGCATCGGAGACCATACATGTGCAACTAACAGTGGGCAAAACTGCCTTTCAGTTTGTAGCCTGCTACAGACCACCCTCCCAAACACAGGAACCCCACTTGGCTTTCCTGGGAACACTGTAGAATATGAAGGTCTCTCCAAACACCATTATATTGGGTGACTTCAACTACCCATACATTGACTGGGAATACTACTCAAGCCCCAACACCCTCGCCCAATGGTTGCTAGAATTTATAAACTCAAATGTTATAGCACAACTGGTCACAACACCCACAAGAGGGGAAAACATATTGGACCTGATCATCACCAACATGGGGACTTTATGTTCCACATCAGAGGTATACCCCTCATTGGTAGGGTCAGACCATACATTTATCTCACAGGACATCCATAACCCGTCTCCACCCCCATCCTAGGTAATCTCGGTTATGAACTTCTCAAAAGCAAACGTCACACTTCTCAAAACCGAGGTGGTATCCTTCAAAGACCCTGGGACAGTGGTAAATATGGCTCAGACCGCTGAATCCTTTACAAATGCATTCTATGGACACCTACTGGAATGCATGGATCGTGCTATCCCAAATAAAAACAAGACTCACTCCTCCAAAGGCAGGGGACCTGTCTGGTGGACCCCGGCCATAAATAATCTATACAACAAAAGGAGGAGGCTACTACATGATAGAGCACAATCCCAAAAAGGGAAGGCATCTCTGATCAGTACTAGCAAGAAGCTACGATCACTCATGAATTCATCTAAGGCCCGCTTCGAAAGGAAAATTGCACCAGACACTAAGGACAATCACAAGGCCTTCTTTAGTTATGTCAGGAACCTGGGTGGCAACTCCCAGATATGCTGTGAGTTACTCCAAAATGACAAAACATACACTGAACCCACAGACATTGCCAACATCCTGGCAAACAGGTTCAGTGCAAATGTCTCCCCCCCATCCCCCCCTAAGGAGCAAATGTCTATCCCAACAGAGTGTAGCCTGCCTGACATCACAGATGAACAGGTGAGAGCTGCCCTCTCCAAAGCAGACAACACAGCATCAATGGGACCAGACGGTGTCCCGGCCTGCGTTTTACATGAGCTTCATGATGAACATAACCCTCACATTAAGTCACTGTTCAATATCAGACGTACTACAGGATATGTACCCAAGGAATGGCGTACAGCAACAGTGGTCCCGCTCCACAAAGGTGGTGCCACAATGGACCCCGGACACTATCACCCTATAAGCCTAACTAGCCTGGTCTGCAAAGCTATGGAGCGTATCTTCATGAAACTCATACACAAAGACATCGAGAACCTACAGACACTGGATCCTACCCAGTTCGGCTTTGTTGAGGGCAGATCTTGCCTCTTGAACCTGGTCGACTTCTTTAAACAGTTACCAGGTCCATAGATGTAGGGAAGGTAGTCCACATAGCCTAGCTGGACCTCGCAAAACCCTTCAACACAATACCTCACTCGGGCTTCATACATAAGCTCACCAGCTTAGATATCAACACATATATCACAAGATGGATTGCTAACTGGATCAGGGATAGCACCCACATGGTCACTATTGCAAGTGCCATGTCTGACTCTACACCAGTTACACATGGCGTCCCACAAGGCTCAGTCCTGGGACCTCTCTTGTTCAGTATATATTTCTCTGATGTACAGGCTAACACAGGAGGAATATGGCTGACCATGTTCGCAGATGACTGCAAACTGGGTGACATAATCGACTCTCCAGCTGGCACATGCACCCTCCAAAAGGGTCTCACAGAGATGGATAACTGGTTCCAGAACCATGGCCTACAGCTAAATGCCATTAAATGCATAGTCATCCCCTTTGGGAATAACAAAGTGCCCACACATTACCACATAGGTGGTAATCCATTAAGTACGGTAGAAGTTATTAAGGATTTGGGGACACGAGTAGTTAGTAAGCTCACCTTTGACAATCACGTTGCCAAAGTGGTTATACAGACCTTCTATATAGCCCACCTGATCCCAAAAGGTTTCACATCTAGATCAAGTGAGGTCATTGTGCCCCTATACTCATCGGGCCCATGATTGGATACAATGCCCCATTTGGGATATACCTTACCCAACACCTGCAGCAACTGTAATGGCCACAAAAGTACCTCACCAAGTGGATCTAGGGACTCACACAGATGCCCTGCGCAGTTTGGCTAAAGTAACTCCAGCTCTACTCAGTCGCTTGCCGCCTACTCGGATGCGATCTGTGCCTGTTGTTTAAAGCCATGTCCAACCCAGAATTAATGGACATGCTCCACCTCAGGATATCCGAATCCCTTAGAGCTACACGCTCCAGGGACTTAAACCTCAGCACAGATATTAATAGGACATGCTGGAGGGACAGATTCATATCCCAGAGGCTTCCCTCACTCTGGAATGAGATCCCAGTCCTGCATAGGCAGAGCCCCCCACTGACCCCCTACAGGAGACATCTTGACAAGTGGATGGGTGATCGTATGTTTACCCCTGAGATCTCTTCTGGGTCCCTGCTAGACAGAGGCACAATAAACTAAACGTAAAAGGGCTATCTTGCGTGACCTACTATTCACAGGCATAGTCTACTAATCTAACAGGGTTGCGAAAGCCAAACACACTCTGGCTAGGCTTATAAATGCCCTAGGGCAGATAGCCTAGTATCAAGCTATGAACCTATGATAATGTTCGGGATGCATATTGTTTATTGATGATACTGATTGCAGGTTTTCTATCTTCTCTGCTTTCCTACTTTCTATGAACAACCTAAGTATCTGCAGAAGATATTTGATTATGACAGGGTTCCAATATATTATATATGTGTCTGTTGTCATATAACTGTGTGCACAAGGCAGATTGGTGAATAGTGAGAGGTTCCTGGGTTAACAAATGCAACTGTCGGATATGTGTGGCCCACTGCTGTACTCAGACATGGCCTAAGTGTGTGAGCATGCCCAGTTTGGCCTTTCAGTGTTTTGTTGCCTGACATTTGTCTCATTTATTCAAGTGTATGAGCATGCCCAGTGTTACCTTTCAGTATGTTGCTGTTTAAGTCCACTACATTTGTTGATGTGTGTGAACATGACCAATATTAACATTTATACTATATGTGTGTTGAAAATCAGGTTCTTTTCTTACTGCAGGGCTCACCTTTGTGTCATAACTCAACAGGGATTATGCTGTGCCTGCAGGGTTTCCATGAGATACTTTGCAAAGACTTATCAACATTTCTTCATACAGGCTGACCAATGAAATACTGTCATGGTTTAGTGGTTCAATACTGTGACTATAGTGCACAGTATTCTGGATTCGAGGCCTGTCACTGCTTTATATTTTCATACTGAGCAGACCAGACTGCTAAAGGGCCAGTAGAGCAAATATGAATATGTTGGCTTTTGTTCAGCTATGCCCAACTTAGACCAAGCTTGTCCAACATTGCTCAGCGTTAACCAACATTGCTGAACATTGCCCAATATTGCTCAACATTGAACACAGTTGTGCTAGTTAGTGTGTGCAATTTTGTTTACATATACTAAATGGTGGTAAAAGCTGTTTAGCACTGCTTTATATTACTTAACACATGGCAATCATGCCTCAGGTAGTGCTGCAGGGCTGTCTATGTCAGATGCACATACTACACTCCCTATACATGTTTGAAAACAGGTAGTGTCAAGTTAGGCATCCCTTCTACTATATGTGGGAGTCAGAGAGAGGTATCATTTCCAGGGTTCCTACTGAGCCAGTGTATGTGCTATGCCTTGCCTCTTTGCCAAGGCCAAAGCATACTGGGCACGCCTCCTTCTGCTACTGGGGCAGGCTCAGGTTGTTCCTCCTCCAAGTCATGCTCTGCCTGTGATGGCCTTGGCAATGGTGGGGGGCAGTTTGGCCCAGGCCTATGCTGCTCCTGCTACAGCTGTTTTTGCAGGATCATATTATGTAGCATAGCACATACCATGCCAATTTGGGTACATGTAGTTGGTGAGTACTGCAAGGCTCCACCAGATGTGTCCAGGCACCGGAACCGTGACTTGAGCAGCCCGAACACATGTTCAATTACATTTTGTGTTTGTGCGTGTGCCTCATTATGGCATTCCTTTTCAGGTGTGTGTGCATTTCTGATGGGTGTCATCAGCCACGGCTCCAGTGCATAGCCAGCATCCCCCACTGGGTGACCATGAGGGATGTCCACATTGGCAAATGTCTGGTACAGCTGTGTCAGATGCCAGAAATGGGAATCATGGTAGCTTCCAGGGCAGCCAGCACACACATTCAGTATTATGCCCTGGGCATCACACACAACCTGGCAGTTGATGGAGGGGAAGCCCCTGCGGTTAAAGTAGACCCTACCCTGCTCACCAGCTGGTGCTTTGATGTGTATGTGCATGTAGTCTATTGCACCCACTACCTCAGGGTATTCCGCTATTTGCTGGAAGAGATGCATATTGCTGGCCAATACCTCATGGGAATTGGGGAAATATAGATGATCACTGACATGTGCTGACATGGCATCCAGGAACTGGTGCAGTACCCTGGATGCTGATGCCTGTGATATCCCCATCATATCACCAGTTGGTCTCTGGAAGGTACGTGTTGCTAATATTCTTAGGCCAACACATACCTTGCTTTCCACTGGGATGGGTTCCCCTCTGTTTGTTCTGTATGTGAGGCGTGGCCTGCACAGTTCAATAATTTGCTGCATGAGGTCTCTGTCCACTTTATAGCGCTCCACTATCTCCAGCTCATGTAGCCCCTGATAGGTTACCCTGGGCCTGTACACTCTTCTCCGTCTCCTCACTGTGGGTTGTCCAGCAGCATTCGCATTGTCACCACCCTCAGCATCTTGCATATGTCGCCTTATAACAGCAATGGCAGCCCCTAACATTTTTTTGTCTCAGTAAAGCTTTTTCAGTTTTCACTTCTGTTAGCTTACTGCAGTGTTGCAGTGTCTCTGAGAGAAACATGGTGGAAAGTTGTTTGCAGAGTTTTAAGTGCTGGGCTGGGCTGGGCTAGTGTACTGCCTGTGTAATTGCCTGATTCTGATTGTTTTCACCTGCTAGCTCTGCTAGTACTCCCTGGTTAACTTCCTACTATTTGTTGTGCTTCCTTTTCCCTTTCTGTTTCCTCAGGGGGGCAGCGCCATGCACACAAGTGCAAACACGCTCACACCAGCTCACACGTGCGCACACATGCTTACACAGACTAAAACTTGCTTATTCTTGCTAAAACGCGCACACACAGGCACATACGCGCTTATACACATTTCAACAACCTTAGACATGGTTATTCCGGCTTAAACGTGCGCACACAGGCACACACACGTGCACACAGTCTTACTCGGATGTACGGGCGCGCACCCACATGCAAACATGTTGCAAGCACTTCTACAAGAAACTTTAGTGTTATCCACGGCATACACCTTCAATTTCTTGCCTTTAGCTAGGGTACCTGTTGACACACCTCTTCCAGTGATGAGTAACTGACAGCAAACACATGCCACTCTGCTCCAATGAGCTTCATATCTTTCATACATACCCCCCTCATGATGTCACCTATCTTCTACTCTGATACTCCCCTTATCCTACTCCTACACTCCACTGACTGTGCTCATTTGCTATGTAAACTTGGGATTCACTATCCTTACCCTCATTTGTATAGGATTGCCTACTAATGCTTGGTTACATCTCTTAGACTGAGCTTCCACCCTTAGCAACCTCTACTCGGTAGCCATGTTGTCTTCAGCCTGCCATTTCCTTGCATTGTACATTTGGAATTACAATAAAATCCATATTTGTGGATTTTAATTATTGGTTTTCTGGTTTTTAGAGTGCAGCACATTTGTCCGGCGCTGCTCTATGCTTAAACTTCAGAGATCGGGATAAAAAAAAAAAATTATTTTATTTTTATTTTGCATCGGTGAACATTGGCAATGGCCGTATGTTTGGCCATTGGCATGCTTCCTCTACTGGATGCATCCTTTTTTTGGAGATATCATGGCTCCGTTTTGCTATTTGCAGAATGGTACTCAGTTATCAATGGAGTACATTTCTGCAAATAACACTACTTTTACTCGGACAGGTTCGGGTTTCCTGGATCGCAAATTTACCTCATTTGCATAACTTTTGCCTGCAATTGAGGTAATTTGCATATCCTAGCCCTGTCCGTGTAAGAGTCCTTTAAGGAGCTCTCTTGCACGCCCTGACCGGCTGTTCCTGGATCGCTCGGCGGACATGTTGGCTGCATGGAGTCTTACTCTACTCTTAGACTCTGTGCAAGACTTCGTGAATCCAGCCCATTTTCAAAAGCAAACTGCACACTTCCCAAGACCAAAGTGGAAAGTTCCAAAGCCCTCTTGCTATAGGATAATGGTATACAATCTGTCAAATCATTTACAAGTGCATCCTATGAGCATCTACAGGGATGCATGGATCGAGACATCACAAATAAAACCAAGATGCACTCCTCCAAAAATAAGAAAACAATCTGGTGGTCATTGCCCATAAATAAGATAGACAACCGAAAAAGGAAACTAACACCTGATAGAGCCAACTTCACTAAAGGAAAGGCATCAATGATCATTATTAGGATGAAACAATGATTGCTCATGAAATAATCCAAGGACAGTTTCTAAAGACCAATTGCCAAGGAATGTAAGAATAACAACCACAAAGCCTTTGGTAGCTATACCAGACATGTAGGTGTCAACGTCAAGATATGCTGTCAGCTACTGAAAAAAGTAATGACATACACCAAACCAACTTTCATTGCCCACACCCAGGGGGACAAGTTCTGTGTAAACTCCCCCCCTCACCCCCAAAAGGGCCTGTGTCCATCACAGAAGGATGCAGAGACCCAGACATCATGGACATGCAGGTAAAAACAGCCCTCACCAAAGCTAAGAACATAGCATCAATGTGACTGTAAGTTGTCCCAGGCTGTGTCTTATACTAGGCCCATAAGGAACTACACCCTCACCTACATTCACTGTCCAGACTCAAGTGTACCACAGGCTATGTACCCAAAGAATGGCATACACTAACAGTCATCCAGCTCCACAAAGGGTGTGCCAAAACAGAACCTGGAAACCATTGCCCAACATGTGTAGTCAGCCTGGTCTACAGAGCTATCAAGCAAATTGTCATGGAACCCATACACTGAGACATTGGAGATCTCCAGACACTGGACTCTACACAACTTCGCCTTGTTAAAGGCAGAGCCTGGCTTCCAAACCTAGTTGACTTGTTTAAAACAGTTACCATGAACATAGATGGAGGTGAAATTAGTCCACACAGCCCACCTGGACCTCACTAAGGGCTTACCACACCATTCCCCACTCTGTCATCATGGACAAGTGTACCAGCTTGAACATGAACAGCTATGTCACAGGATGGGTGGCCAAGTGGCTCACAGATCAAACACCCATGTTCATAGTTGCGGGTGCCATGTTCAACTCTAAGCCAGTCACAAATGACATCACACAGGTCTTGGTCCTGGGACCCCACCTGTTCAGTCGATACTGCTCAGAGGTACAGGCAAGCACAGCAGGTGTAAGGCTGAACAGGTTTGCAGATGACTGAAAACTGTGGTCCATAATTGACTGTACAGCTGACACAGACATCCTCCAGAAGTGTCTTACAGAGACAGATACCTGGTGTCAAAACAATGCCTTCAAGCTAAATGGCAAAGAATGCATAGTCATCCCCTTTTGGTAATACAAAGTGCACACAAATTACCACATAGGTGGTAATCCAACATGTACGGAGAAAGTCATTATGGCCCTGAGGACACAGGGAGATAGTAAACTCACCTTTCATGATCACATGGCCAAAGTGTTTACACATTCCTTCAATGTAGGCCATCTAATGTCACCTAATGTAACACACTTTGTATAGTCTGATGATGTCACCATCCTACAAATATACCTGTTGAAAAGAAAACTCCCAGTAATATGTGAAGCGCATCATGTTAAGGCATACTCCTTTAGTATAGTTAAGTAGGGGTTTGAATCTTGCACCGGACAACTGTGTGTGTGTTTTCCTTGCGAAGGAACAACCTTTTAGGAGAGTAGTGACACACCTCAAAAGTGGCAATCTAACCTTTGTCAAGTCTGATGATGTCACCATCCTACAACTATACCTGTGGAAAAGAGCACACCCAGTAATCTGTGTAGTGCATTGTGTTAATGCGTACTCCTCAAATATCATGAAGTAGTTAGGTAGGGGTTTAAATCCTGCACTGGACAACGGTGCATGTGTCTGTTCTCCTTGGGAAGAAGCAACCTTTTAGGAGAGTAGTGAATCACCTCAAAAGTAACAATCTAACTTTTGTCAAGTCTGATGATGTCACCATCCTACAAATATACCTGTGGAAAAAAGAACTCCCAATAATGTGCATAGCATGTTGTGTTAATGCGTACTTCTCTAGTGTCATGAAGTAGTTAGGTAGGGGTTTGAATCCTGCACCTGACAACTATGTATGTGTGTGTTCTCCTTGGGAAGGAACAACTTTTTAGCAGAGTAGTGAAACACCTCAAAAGTGGTAATCTAACCTTTGTCAAGTCTGATGATGTCACCATCCTACAAATATACCTGTGGAAAAAAGAACTGCCACTAATGTGCTTAGTGCATTGTGTTAATGCATGTTGTTCTAGAATCATGAAGTAGTTAGGTAAGGGTTTGAATCCTGCACCAGACAACTGTGAGTGAGTGTGTTTTCCTTGGGAAGGAACAATCTTTTAGCAGAGTAGTGAAACACCTCAAATGTGGTAATCTAACCTTTGTCAAGTTTGATGATGTCACCATCCTACAAATACACCTGTGGAAAAAAGAACTCCCAGTAATGTGCATAGTGCATCGTGTGAATGCATACTCTTCTAGTATCTTGAAGTAGTTAGGTAGGGGTTTTAATCCTGCACTTGGTGAGTGTGTGTGCTCTATGTGTGTGTCACTGTTGGTCAATGTGCTGTGGATTTTGCTTTTACCACTGTATGACATATCAGTATGCATTGCACATGTGAGCTAGCTGTGTGTCAGACACATATCTGTACATGTTACCTCAATGATTGCATGTGTGGGAATCCTGCTTTCTCCAAGAACATAGCTGTCATCCTTGCCAGACTGTGCTGCTGCTTCCCAGAACTTAGTTCACATCTGTATGCTTGTGACAAGGCCAGCCACTGCAGTGATCCCTGGCCTAGGTCATCTGTGTCACACAAAGTCATTATGATTCCTACTGGAATGTGTGAGTGAGGGTCAATGGCCGAGGTATATGTCAGACCTGTTCAAATGCAGCAAAGTCTGTCCACGATGACTATTCATAACAGGTGTAGAACAAACTATGTGGATATGCATGTAGACCCCTTATTTCTTATGTGATCTACCAAGGGATTCCAAAATACCTTTGGAAATGTGATTAACAAAGGGGAGATGACATAACACTTGGTTGAATGTACACATCGGTACCTGTTCATCATGTTGGTGGCTACTACCTATGTGGTACTGTGGGGATAATATGTTCCTTAAAGGTGGATGACTATGCTTAGTTTGGCTTATAGCTTTACAGCATGGGTTTGACAACAGGCATCTGTCTGTATGATACCCTTGTGGAGGATGTGTGTGTCATCTGTATAATGCATTATAGGCCACAGTATGCATTACCAGATGTGGACAGACATATCCCTACTGTGATTGCTTGTACCTAAGAGAGCTATATGCCAAACAGGAGTGGTCTCAGTAATGGGTGCAGGTGAATACCAGTGGTTACTGGCATTGTATAGTACCTGAAGGATCCAAATGTTGATGTGTGTCCTACATCTGTGTGTCGGTTGTCAAGACATCATCTAACGATTGGTTATGGTCAGGCTGTTGAGGTGATGTATATCACCAGAATGCAAAACAATGACAAATAGTAACATTATCACCCACAGCACAGTGTCAAACCATGTCATACACCCATGTATAGTCAGGTTCCGGAATGTGTGTAGTACAATGCATACTGGCCACCAATAGAAACTATGGAGTGATACTGTGTAATACAGAGCATGTCACCCTGGCCATGTGTCCACTATGCACGTACATGCAGACAGTGCACCTCCACCATGTTCACAACTGTGCACCTGCAAATCTGTGTTACACACATCCCACACATACTGTCCACTCTCTAACACATGCTGCCAATACTGCACACATCAGCCAAGTGACACGTGGCTGGACAATACACAATTAGAACCAACACTGGTGTAAACAACACTACAATGACAATCATAGCTTTAATGCATCATGCCTGCTCAGCTACACCTTCAAGCATATCATTACACTCTACAGCTGACAACATGCTAACATTGCTATACTGCTATATAGACACCCTGTGCATCAGCACCATGGTAGCCTTTCCTGCATCAATGTTACAGATGACAGGAGGCAGCACATGTTTTATCATATGCACAGGGTGTGTTGTTGGTTTGCCAGAGGCCTACAGTGAGCCATCCAATTGACATGTATGTGTGTGTGTGTATGTGTGTGAGGCACAAAAATACTGGAATTGGCCAATGTTGTCGTAATGTGTATGGGTATGTGTTAGCCCTAGGTGTCTGGAGTATGTGTGTGTGTCTACATGCACACAGTTCCACCATGTGGCTGCCATATATGGGTATTTGTGGGATAGCCACATACTGTACCTGGGAGGTTTTACAGATCACAGTCTCTGGCCAAGGATACGGTACCTGTGCTTGGCAGGGGTGCTACAGACACTATCAGGTACTAAGCCAGACTGGGTACTATCCCCAGAGGTGGATGGATGTACACTGGACACAGGTCCCTGCTGGGACTCTCCAGAGCCATGTGCACATGGTCTTCTAGGACATTCTATGGACAGCCCACCCCCAACATTGCTGGGGCTGGTACTGGCACTACGGGAGCGGCTGTGGCTTGATGTACGTCCATGGCGACTGCCAGCTGCTGATGTTGCTGGCATACGTCCACATCGACATCTCAACCATCCCGCACTGTCCTGACACATGGACATGACATTGCGGAGGATATCTAATGTCTCTCCCCAACGTCTATCAGTGACCTCGGTGTAATGACAGATGGCACCTGCTAGGTCACGGATACTGTCAATGACGGCGGTGTTATGTGCCCTCTGTGCCCTTAGTCCTTGTCTGGTGTACCGTTCCATATGTGCCTGTGCCTCCATGACAGCCTGGAACATGCGTGACATTGTCAGACCTGTGGCACGTCTGCCAGTGGCATGAAGAGCAGCAGTGTTCCTACGAGAAAACCTGGACATCTGCCTATGTCGTACTCTTCCAGACATCTGGGTATGGCTGCTGTGTTGGGATGCATGTGCCATGGATACCACACTGTTCTGGCCAATGCCAACTGTACGCTGTCCCTCAGCTATGGACATTGGTGATGGATGTATTGGCAGTATGACTGTATGCATGGATGGGGTAGACGGCTGTGTACTGTCGATTGGTGGCCCAATTACAGACCCTGGCAAACATGCCTGTGCCTCAACACACCTATCTTCATTATCACTATGTGGCTCAGTGACATCAGTTCCCCTGCTGCAGTGAACCAGCCCTAACACAGCACCTGTGGGAGGGAGACAGGAAACACACACGCATGCACACATGCACACATGCACACATGAACACATGAACACATGCACACATGCACACATGAACACATGCACACATGCACACAAATACACTCCTCACTACAGCAGATACCCGCACACACTACCAGCAATCCAAAACATACTTAATAGTGGTTGAAGGTGGGTTACAGTATCACAAAGCAAACAGTCATATCACACGTGTCAGCATGCAGAAAGTTTGTTGCTCAAGACCATGCAGTGCGAGTGTAGACAGCCCGTGTTAATAACAGTATACAAGGCTTTGATGCATGTGTGTTGTTCAGTGATTGGCCTCACCCTGGAACGCAATGTGTACATGGACACAACATTGCTGTGCAAGTATTAAAAGGTCTGCAATGTCCTGTGCACCATCACTCACAGGTATACATACCATGGCTGGATGTGTATCTGTGTGTCACATAGATATCCATTTCTGACTACAGTGTCTATGTCTGTAGCAGATAATTGTGGATACAGGTTTAGCACATGCATGCTATGTATACACACAGGATGAGTGGTGCATGTATACATGATGGAATACCATTGCTCAACACGGCCATTGTACAGTGGGTATGGTGAGTGTAGGACATATTGTGGACATGCCAGTGCCAGCCATGACATGGCATGCTACAACATGACTGCAACATTAAATATCACACATACCCAATGCGTGTCATGTGACCTATACACTCAATAGCATTACAAGACATATATGTGTCACTTTGTACAAATGGTGATTGCTATGCATATTGTGTATAGGTGCATATGTTTGCACACATACAACATTGAGGTGCATATGACTACTATGTGTAGTACTGTGGTCACTGTAACTGGATGGGGTGTAGTACCATGAGCCATCATCATCATGCATCATGTGGTTACTCAAGGCTACTAATGTGTGCCAGACTGCCACCTAGCATGCTGTACCTGAACTGCAGTACTGTGGCTACAGTCACAATTACACAGCCACTTGTTACATGGGTTTGTAAGGTGCCCAATAGGGAGCATTGCCTAACATGAATGTGTTATGTGTTGAAGAGTGTCGCACAGCCCCATGATAGGCCTCTACCCCTCAGGTATATTATGTGTGCTGTGTGGATGACATGTGGGATACTGAAGTGTGACCTTACAGCAGGTGTCTGGATACGTTATGTGTAGCATGTTAAGGTGTTCTGCGTATGACAAAGTTGTGTATGTTGTGTACATGTGTATCAACTATGCCTATCCAATGTCCAGTACAGTGTTGCCACAATTGTGTGTGATGCTCTGTGTATTGCATGTGATTGAGGCAGCTACTGTCATTACTGAGATGTGCATAGTCTCACAGCAAACATGCACAGCATGCATTATGCGTAGGTGTGTTACATGTACATGGCCTACACCTCACCTATGACATGCACATTTCATTAACTGGCTGAGTGACAGAACCCACAGGGTCAGAGCTGCTGGCGCCATGTCAGACTCAAAGCCTGTCACAAGTGGTGTCCCACAGGGCTCAGTCCTGGGCCCACTCTTGTTTGGCATCTACTTTTCCGAAGTACAAGCAAACACAGGAGGGTTATGGCTGACAAAGTTTGCAGATGACTGCAAACTGGGCGCCATAGTAGAAAACACATCTGACACAGATATCCTTCAGAAGGGTCTCACAGAAACGGATAACTGGTGCCAGAGCCACGGCCTAAAGTTAAATGCCAAAAAATGCATAGTCATACCCTTCGGGAAAAACAAGGTTACCCCTAGCTACCAAATAGGTGGCAATCCACTGAGCACAGAAGAAGTTATCAGGGACCTGGGGACCCAGGTTGATAGTAGTCTGTCATTCGACACCCATGTAGCTAAAGTAGTTAGGAAGACCTTCTACATTGCCCACCTTATCATGAAGGGATTCTCATCTAGATCAAGGAGGTCATAGTCTCCCTTTACTCATCACTCATCAGACCAATGATTGAGTACAATGCCCCATTGAATGTATCTGACCCGACACTTGCAGCAGCTGGAGAGGCCACAAAAGTTCCTCACCAAAAGGATAAAGGGTCTCAAAAATCTGTCCTATGCTGCCCGACTGAAAGAACTCCAGCTCTATTCAGTCGCCACCGCTTGCTCAGAGGTGACCTTTGCCTAACATACAAGGCCATGCCAAACCCAGATTTGATGAATATGCTTCACCTCAAAAAAATCTAGATCCATCAGAGCCACAAGGGCGAGAGACTTAAACCTTGACACGGCTATTAATAGGACGTGCTGGAGGGATAGATTCATCACCCAAAGACTTCCTATGCTGTGGAACAAAATCCGGTACATGTGAGGCAGAGCACCTCGCTGGCCTTGTTCAAGAGAAATCTTGACCAATGGATGGGAGATCGCAGATATACCCCAGGGATTACCTCAGTGTCACTGCTCGACAGAGGCACAGCAAAATAATGGGTATAGTTCCCCATACTAAAGGGGTGGCGTAAGCCACAAAACGATGGGCTAGGCTTGTAAATGCCCTCGGGCAGATAGCCTAGTATGAACCTATGAACCTATGAACCTATTAACAATATTAAAATTATAACACACTCACCAGCATCGACCGGCTGCCTTGCTGTCACACCAGAAGGACCTACAGGAATATGAGACAGTTTTTCAGTGGCCACAACTGTGCCATTGCTACTGTGAGTTTGCTAAACTACAGTAGTACAACAGTCGATAGTCACAGGCGTACAGATTATACTCCAAATATCAGTATTGCACAACACTATGCAGCACAACTGCTAAACACACAGTACACTTCTCACATATGCATACTCTACCAATACAGGTAACAATAGTCTACAGATAGGTCATGTTACCTGCACGCTCCATGTCAACATGCTGGGTGGCTCCGGCTTCCATGATGACACATGTATGTTGCTGTTCCTGTTGTTGTCCAGGAGCCACCACACTTATGAGCAGCTCTGCAGCTCCTCCACTCTGTTGAGGGGGGGGGATGAATGGCTACCCCACCACCTATGGCAAGCTGTTGTCGACGGATATCAGACGCATGCCGCCGGACATGTCTAATTAAATCACTGCAGTGATGGCGTATCTGCTCATATGTCCGGTTATGCATGCCTATGTCATTCACCCAATGAGCAAGATCTTGCCACAGTGCAGTCCGCTCATGCTGGTCCTGGCTGGTTCTAGAGAACAGCAGGGTGTAGTGCTGCACCAGGCTGCTGTGTATTTTGGCTTCCTCTGCAGCTGTATAACATGGATTTCTTTGGTGGGACATGCCCCTGGAAGACAATTAAACAAGATGTGTGAGCAAGTCATGTGGCACACAACATTCTAAAGTACAAATATCAATTAACTGCCATATATATCATCTGATTGGTTGTCAGAGGATACACATGTTCAATACCACATATTAGTGCTCAGACCACAACTGGCTGACAGTGCCTGGCACACTCTCTATATATATATATATATATCAAACCATGTTCTGCACAGCAGCAAAGAGAAGCCAGTATGTAAAACTGTACACCAGTAAATGGCACACTGTATGGGACACAATGCACCACCTAGCCACAAGAGGTGTATATCAATCTAATGCATAAAGAAAGATGTCATCCATTGCAATGAATGTAAAGTACAGTTACAGTATTACCAGTATACCACTCTAGTCGTTGATGCCAAACGCCTGCCTAACATATGTGCACAGTTGTTAATATAGGTGGCATACTGCTGTACTAGACTATACATGCTGCTAGATACACACATATACCCTGTAAGACACATATGACTGAGGGCATGGTACAGGCATAATTACACACACATCAGACACACACACAACACACAAATGTATGCCAACCCAGATGAGCTTTACCTGTGTACCATACAGTACTGTGTGTCACTACTTATAAAACCTTTTGCCTGAGGTATGTAATCTGTGAGGACTACAGGGAACACACAAAACAGTGTTTCCAAGCAATGTGAACATACACCATACTGTACTGTTTAGGCCTACAGCCTCAGGTAGTACTACAGTTCATATAGGAGTTGGATTGACCTGCAGTACCACTCACTAAGCATACATGTATTGCTTTAGCCTACAATGGGACACCACAGTCGACAGCAAAGGACTACGTCACACCGTATGCCATACTACTTTTTCTGCCTAGCAATAGCATACACATCTTTTGCTGGGATCACAGCTAGGACACAAACTACCATGACAGAAACAATTTCACACTAAGCTATCACACCTTTACAGACCTTGCACACATTCACCAACACATGCACCATCACACTCAGTCAATCTCACATAGTAATTATTGCACTAAGTACATGTGTGTGTGAATCGTGTCATAGGTAGGTAATACGCTATTGGCCCTAGGGCCTACAGCAGCCTAGCCATACGCTACCGTGGCCTTTGACACACATGTAATTTAATTTCACTTGCCCCTGTCAACCAGAGCCACAGAGGTGATTCCCGGAGTGTATTTCCTATCTCCCAACCAATCATCAGGAGGATTTATGACAACTGCTAATGAGGAGCTTTGTTTGCTATTGATAGGTGGTTTGTTCCAGAGTATGGCATGTCTCTGAGATAGGAATCTATCCCTCCAGCATGTGCTGTTTAATGAGCTGACAAGGTTTAGGGCCCTAGAGCGTGTATCTTGGAGGGATTGTAATATGTTTACGTGGAGGATGTCCAACAGCTATGGGTGTGACATAGCTCTGTATGTTAGGCAGATGTCACCTCTGGGTAGGCGGTATGCAACACAATCTAGCTGTGGTTTTGTGAGTCAATCTGCATAGGGCATCTGTTTGAGGCTGGTATTACTCTTTGTGAGGTATGTCTGTGGCCTTTCCAGTTGTTGTAGTTGTCATGTGAGGTAAATACCACATGGGACATTGTACTCTATAATGGGTTTTAAGTGTGATGAGTACAGGGGAACACTGACCTATATTTCCCTAGATGACACAACTTTTGTGATGACGTGTACCACGTAGGCAGAGTACATGACTAGTGTGGCACTGTGATTATCAAAGGGGAGGCTACTATCCACCTGTGTCCCATGTTCCCTTATCACACCTTCGGTGTTAGGTAGACTACCACCTATGTGGTAGTTAATGGGTACAGTGTTTTGGCAAGAAGGGATGGCACTGCAGTGTCAACACTGAGCTTCAGTCCATACCTTGGTCACCAGGCACCTGTCGCAGTAAGTATGCCCCGTGTCTCTCTCTCTCTCTCTATATATATATATATATATATATATATATATATATACACACACATACATACACACATACATATAAACATCCATTGCTGTACATATAGATGTACATACAGGCACATATACAGTCCACTTTTCATGGTGGGAATATCAATTATGCAACAGTTGTGAGATATACAGTTATGTAATAATATTGCACAGTGTTGTGCAAACTGCATTGAAGGTGTCCTCAGCCCATGTAGCTTTAGCAGGCCTCACTGGCTGCAACACTGCAAAACTGATGAAGCATACCCACAGCGTTTAACCACCACATGTTATATACCAGCACTGCATGCTGTTTTCTTTGCCGCACACTACAACCTACATAGAAATATGCACATAACAACCTTCAACAACATATATATATATATATATATATATATATATATATATATATATATATACTCCCTTCACAAACAGTTGCAGTATGTCCCTTGCCCTATGCCCTATGCACATGTACAGATACATATATATGTACTGCTGCCACATATGGATGATTCACAGTATGTATAGTACTCTTCAAAAACATCTACTACATGACAATAAATACAAATGTGTTACATACCTTTCCTTTGTATTTCTCTGTTCCGTCTGTTTTTAAAGGAAATATTTTTTTTTTTGTTTGGGTTTTCTCTGTCGATGTTGCTCTTTCTTTTTCTGTGTCTGTCTGTTTCTGTCTCTTTGTCTGTGTCTGTGTCTCTCTCTCTCGCTCTCGCTCTCTCTCTGTTGCTGCAATGAGATTATTGCATGTGTGGACAGCAAGTACAGCCTGCTTTTCTAGGTATCTGCACATGTGCATGTGATGGCCTCTGCACCAATTGGTGCTCACCATTTACTAATTGCATGCAGCCTGCTGTGTGGTAATTGCAGTACTCACTGTCATAGCAGCCCACTGCTAAGTTAGGTAGGTGTAGCCCTTTCAGCTTTCCAAAGTGGGGCCCTTGCTTGTTTGCTGTGGACACCGTTGTGTCAGTCAGAAGGTTGGTATACTTCTTATATCTGAAGCTAGGGTTGTAGCCAGTGATTTGCATGTTGTACTCAAACCTGAATGTTGCTGCTTCTAGTACACACTTGTCAGTGTAGACTTTTACTCACCCCTCCAAATGCTTACACAAGATACATGGGAGTATGTACTTTCTTTTCTAATTAGACAATTAACTGCCATACAAAAGTAGTTATTGCAATGTATTCTTCTGGCACATGAACTGTTTGTGAACTACTATGATGTAAATATTAATTAACTCACTTATGAACAGTTTGTGGTTTATTTGTGTTGACATTAGCACAGGCTGCTCAAGACAACTGGATAAATTTCAGTACTTAGTATGCCTACCTACATCCTTGGTAGAGCCTGAATACACAGGTATATTGTTCTTTTGGGTAGGGGTGCAGGAGTACAGAGAGCATTATATATTATTGTGTGATGTTTATCTTGCTGAACATACAGGGTTGCTGTGTATCTGTTAGACTATCAAGGCAAGTAGTCTGTCTGCGTAGCTCCCACTTGTGGACATATCCAGATGGTAGCCAGAGGTTATCCTGTTATTCTTTGTCTGTGCACCACACCGCTATTTTCAGCAATGGAACAATGGCATTGTCACAGTTGGTTGCAACCAGTACATGGCTACATCCTTTGATATTTCTGTGTTGTACTCCTTCATAAGGGTATGTTTGCGGGACTCATTCCAAAGCTATTTGCAGAGTGTGTAACAGCAGAAAAGCTGAAATGCCTGTGTGTTTCTGCCTCTGCCAGGCCTCTGATACACTCAGGTATATATGTGAACAGCCTCAGGGAAAGGTACATATAAGTGAGGTACACCTGTACTATATTACAGACATTAAGTTGGGACTGTGAGAGAATCAGAGCATATGTATTAATACACCTTTTCTGATGTGCAAGCAGTGTCTACTCTTACTTATTGACATTATTCATTAAGTGTAATTCCCCACTTTTCTGCCTAATGTCAGTACTTTTCAGAAGGATTCTGAGGGACACAACTAACATTTGTTTACGAATCAGGGACATCCCTGAAAAGCAGTCACGGTTGGGAAGTATGGCCTCTGCCCTATTCAAATATGCCAGTGTTTATCCTGCTCTGATACTGTGTGGGGTTTGTAATGTGCTACTGTAACATTATTTCCTGCTAGAATGGCTGGTTCTCTTTTCACAGTCATGTCATGCAATTCCACAACAACTGCTGGTAAAGATCCACAGAACAAAATTTGTGTTATGGCTTTCCTATTTTCCCTTTACATTCACTCATTGTAATGCATGATATATTTATTGCAGCACCAATTTATTGCATGTCTACTGTGGCTTAGTGGTACTTCATGCAGTATAGTGTGTCTAAGGTCTGGGGTTTGAGACTGCCAAAGGTGTTTTATTTTGCTGCTCAGCAGAGCAAGGGTCCTGCCATGAAGAGTGACTAAGGCACTTTTAAGCAGTTGTAAGCGGGTTTGCACGATGCTTAGCAATACTTAGCTAAGCGCACACAAGCGCACACTCGCTCAAACCCGCTAACTACTGCTTAAAAGTGCTTACTCCCGCTAACCCGCACACTAATTTCTTTGAAAGAAAAGAAAATGGGGAGATAGGAAAGTGGTGAAAAAGGGGGCACAAAGAGGGAAAGATAGTAGGAAAACCAGTTCTGGATGTGCAGGATGGGTGTAGGGAAGGTCCATAGCTGCCTATTTCTTTACCAGCAACAGCTGTGCATATGTTAGAAATTTGGAGTGAAATTTGAAATCTTCCACCCCTGAGAGAGTGGTGAGGACAACAAAGTATGTTGTACTGCCAATTATAATTATCAGTTTACATATCCAGTGGACATGTGTGCGAAATGGGCAGCTATGTATGGGGCGTAATTTTTTTGTGGGAACAGATTGCCCTTTTTTTTGTTTTTTTTCAGGTGAGAGTGGAATGTGAGGTAGAGGAAGTAGGTATATTTGGGGAGGTAGGTTGGGGAGATAAACAGACAAGACAAACAAGATGCATACAGGGGCAGAATATGAAACATGGGGTGGGTGAACACAATTGACAGGGAAGGATGTTTGGAAATCGTAAGCCCATGAGCCCACAGATGGTAACAGTGGAACTGAGATCCCCATCCATGAGCAGTCATCACTGCACCTTCACAGCCTGGAGGGTGGCTGTGCTGGGGGCTGCATAGGAGGGGCAGGCTCAACCATGAGTGGCGCCACTCTTGCCTCGAGCTGGCGTAGGGGATCAGCGACTGAACACTGGATCTCCCTATGCACCACAGCCCAGACCCTTTGGAAGGTGACAGGTGGCCCTTCTCTGCCCATGCTTGCACGGGGGGACAAGCTCCATCCCCTGCAGCGCTTCCACCTGAATGTGGCACAGGACCAACAGAGGAAGGGAGCCTGGGCTGGGCACCGGACCTGCTGTTGCCAGGTGCAATCTCCAGCTGAGGAGGGACGGGTGGGTCCACTGGGACTGGCCTTCCCATACCTTCTGTGTTTAGGTGTATTTCAGGGGCGGCTCGTGGCATCGGGCTGCCTGACTGCAGCCCCCTCAGCTAGACAGCTGAGTACTTAGTTTATTTTATTTTTAATGTAAAAAAAAAAAAATTAAATCTGTTCTTAAAACTTTAAATTTCGAGTCCGCGACTCAAAATTCCGCGCATGCACATTGCGCGCTTCTAGCGCAACAGCGTTTTTTTTTTTTTTAAATTCTTGCTGCAATGCTTTGATTGCAGCCCGGGGGAGCAAAGAAGGCATCATTGTCCATCATGCCCAGAACACCCCAGAAGTCTATGCGGTTGAGACACAAACCGCATAGACATGGAAGGGGCTCGGACTGCGACGTCCGCAGGCACGTCATGACGTGCTTGCTGGGCAAATGCTGCTGATTGGTTGTCGCTCTCTTCCCGGGCTTTATGTCCTGGGAAAAGAGCGAGAATCAGTCAGTCGGTTTTCGGCGTTGGACCTATTGTGACCTTTTTTCCTACAGTTAAACTTAAAACTTACAAATTTACAAAGTCAATTATAAACATTTTTTTTTATTTTTTGGCACAAGAGAGACAAAGAGCGCGAGGCAACAACTGTGGTGGACCTGGTGGATTTATTATTGCTGCTTGCCTTCCCTGCTTCTTTCATCTGGAATCAACAGGTGAGTTATTTACTATTTTTTTACTATTTATTTCATTGCTTATTTTCAAATGACGTGTGCTGAAAAGCCAAAAACAAAGAGCAAACAACCAGAGAAGAGAGAATCATGATAATTGCTCTTGTCCTCCTGTGAAAATATTTTTTTTTATGGAGAAGTTCCCACACCCCTCAAACTTCTAATACATACCAACTCGGAGGAAAAGAGAATATTCTGAGAAATAGCATGGCAGACTTTGTATATGCGAGTCTATGCATTCTACCATTCAGTCCCCGTATTTTGGGACTCACTCTAATGGGTCCTGACATTTCAAATGGTTACCCATTTTCCCATCCCCTGACTAACAAGTGGAAACATGATTAAAAAAATTACACAGAATGCACAAACATGTATATTGCAGCATAGGGGATATTTAGGTTAAGGAAATGAAAAATATACTGCTTTCTGTTCAAGTACTGTTTTTGGTGTAAACATATTGTTTTCTTCATATAAAGTATTATTGAATAAGAATTCATACTACAAGAAATGTAACTGAAAGCATATGATGCAAAGTGCAAACCAACAGGAACTAAGCAGTAGCACAGTCTGTGATGATCTTAAAAGCGAGGGCTGTTGCCCAGGAAAAGAGAGACAACTGCTTCTCGTGGTAGATAAGAACTTTGCCAGGAGTTAGGGTTCTTGATGGCTAGCAGCTAGTGGATTTTTGGCATGACAGTGGGCAGATTAATAATAGTCAGAATCAAAGTAAACCCAAGTGTGGAATGACTTGGCTTTAACCAAGAATTTTTTTAATGTTTTGCTTGAGATGGAAACTTGAATTAGCTGTTAGAATGCATAATTTATTTCTACCGTGTGAAGTTTCTGGTTTTACTCTCTTGATTATCACTGGAAATAAGGTGCACCGATCTTGTGAAATCTACATCTGTTGTCATTTGCCCTCTTGTATACATATGGCAGATAGTGAGAAAGTTTATTTTAGCCAGGTTAGCACCATACTTTTGGAATATAGAAGGGAACTGGAGCAACAGGGAAGCCTTACACAGAGTTAGATCCTGCAATACATTAGGAAAAGAAGAACCACAGGATACAGGTGAAATAAGACATCTATACAGTTATACTGACATTGTGGGTCTGAGAGCAGATGTCAGTATTAGAGACATCATACAGCTAGGAAGAATATGCATAAGAAACACTGACATTTTTTAGGTTTTCAGAATAGAGGAAGGAGAATTTTTTTCCTTATTATACAGCATAATTTACAAACAGATACAGTGACAAGAAATGAACTTGGTCTCTGAATTATTCAAAAGAAAACCATGACTAGACTGATGGCAGGGGACGTCTTCAGCATGTTATCCAGCAGCAAGCCTGCATATCTGCTCCAGAGATGAAGGATCAAGTCATTGTATCAAGTCATGCATGCTGCAACCCTCTTTATTTATCATAGCTATATGGCATAATCACACATTTCTGTCCATAACTATACTGATGGTCACACAATACTGATCATCTGTATGCAGGCATGGTATGCCTATAGCTGGCTCCAGCAATTACAGATAAAAGAGTAATCATTTATAGAGCCAAGCAAAGGAAGCAGCTACATTTTACACTGTCGTTTTAGTGATAATAATGCAGTTGCGACAGCTTAGGGTTCAAGACAGCAGGTCACTGTTAAGAGCACATTCTAGATTCTCTGAAAACCTACTTAACAACTACTTCAGAAATATTTAAAATCTTTTAACTTATATGTTTCTATGTAATCTTTCTTTGTTATTTCACTCACCAGTTTAACACTGCTTGCTGATCTTGTAAAAGAAGATAAGAAAAGGAGCTGCTGTTTCTAAACAAATCAGTTGCTACTAGTAGCTCTGTACAGTTTCAGGAATTCACTTGGTGAATGTTTCATTTTGGTGCTTGTATGTTATTGAGGGGTCACATGGGCAAATGTTTAATTTTAGTGCTTTTGCATATTGCACCTGGACATTTTACTGAAGGGGTCTTTTTTCTTTTAGGGAAATGTTTCATTTCAGTGCTTGTGTATACCTGGACATAGTAATGAAGATTTTGCGTAGGGAATTTGTGTATCAGGGAAGTGCTTGTGCTTACATGGTCAGACTGCTGAAGTGAAAACTGTGCAAAATAATTTATTGTGTCATTTTAGTGCTTGTGCATACAGAGTACAAACTAATGAAGGGTTACTTGGGGAAAATTATTCATTACTGTGTTAGTATTTGTGAAGTGTTTAATTTTGGTGCTTGTGTATACCTGGACATAGTAATGAAGATTTTGCTTGGGGAAATTCATTCGTGTATCAGGGAAGTGCTTGTGCATACATGGTCAGACAGCTGAAGCGACCACTGGGCAAAATAATTTGTGTCATTTCAGTGCTTGTGCATACACAATACAAACTAATGAATGGGTTACTGGGGAAAATTATTCATTACTGTGTCAGTGTTTGGGAAATGTTTCATTTTGGTGCTTGTGTATACCTGGATATGTGATGTCATGTGGTTTATGGAAGAGGCTTGTTGGCCACTGAGTTATATGCTTTATTCAAGTGGGCCACGATCAGAAAAGTTTGAGAAACACCGGTATGGACTGTTACTGCCCAACTCTCTGATATATTAGTATATGTAGAAAATGCAGTTAACTGTTATATATTCCTAGCGGAGATCACTGAAGAACAGCCTCAAACAAAGGGTTACTGATTGCATTAATAGGTGGTAGGATAGTTAGTTTGCATTTTTTTTTTCATTCACTGATGTGTCTTGTAGGTGGCACCTATTATGAATTATCTTTTTACAGGTCAGTGAATAGAGTTTTTTTTTTTTAATGCTACTTTTAAAGTTTGAGTGATTTTTACTAGAGCTAGATTGTAAGGGGTTAGTTTTAGTTTTCTACTTAAATTTATAAGTATTGCTTTGCTTGTTAGATAGTAGTTAGGCTGGCTTAATGTAAAGTTACAGTCAGACTAAGTGTATTTACCCACAGGACCCATCACAACGTATGGTCCTTATTGCCCTTACAGTCATCATTTCTATTAATAATGCATCAGTCTTTCTTTGTGCTGATATCACAGTTCAAGTCCTATAATTTATACTTTTTATTGCATCATAAGTAATGAAAATGTACTGATATCATTATCAACATTTATATAAAGCCAGCCTATCTGTGCAGTGCTATGTATTAACTGAAAGGAGAGAAGAACAAATAACTAATCTTATAATTTTCTACAACAGTGTACATTTACATAATTAGCTCTAGATTGAGGTCATTGCTCTGACCCTCTCTGGGGAGAATGAAACCAAAGTTATAGCAATATAACAAAATGATTTTCATAATTGGCATTTCATAGAACATTAAAATGTCTGATATGCAGCCTCTAAGTACTATATTTGGCATTACAAATATACAGCATATATGCCAAGTGCCTCACTGCACAGAAGGCAGTAGTAAAATTAGCCATTAAGGGGCCATCATTATTTTATTATTGTTAATAAGAATAGGAACCCTGGGAAGTATATTTCATAGCACTATCAGTCAAGAAATGCAACACAAAAATATATCTGTTTTAGATAAATGAGGCTCTGGGTGGAGAAGAAAAAAGGCATTTTGCTGAGGTAAATTGGACTGATGTTGATGACATCAAGTGTTTTTAGCATGTTTACAGAGTGACATTCAGTATTTTGTGCTACAGCCAGGTTACAACTTAGATTTTTAATGATGGTCTTTCTGCATTTGGTCTTTGGCATTGAGAAGTTAGTAGTGTTGTCTCTGGACTACTGTGCATTAAATGAAAAGCCCATTAGCTACTCTTTCTCCTGTCATGTTCATTTTGTGCTCCATATATTTGCTGCATTTTGTTTTATGCTTATTATATCATAGGAGGTTAGTATGCTAAGTTAAGTTCACTGACAGGTGTTTTTGAGTTTCAGATTTCAGATTTCATACCCTACAGAAAAGTCATACTGATGCAAGACCTACTGAACTTTCTAAGTTTGTAAGAGCAGCATTTAAAAATTGTCTGTATTTTGACCTTTGTCCTATTTTTATTTATGGCCTTATCCAGATTTCTTGCTCTGAGGTTGAGTATATGAAATGTGTCATGGGCTCGGGGCCATCAGCCAGAGACGTTTCAAATTGTGACATACTTGTACCCCCACTCCCCCATGTAGTGACTTTAGATGTGTCCAGGTTTAGAGTATCCCTCCAAGGTAGATGTGTCCAGGCAAGGAGCACTTAAAGAGTATCCAAGGTAGACACAAGTACAGTCATGGCTTTTAATCTGTCCTTTTGCAGAATGTTCTGGTTTTCTGTCATTTTTATACTGTTGGTTTTGTGTATTCAGAAAATGCATTTTGTTGGCTGCTTGTCTTTTTATACTTGACTGGCATTCCACTCCACTAATGTATTTGAAAGTAATTTATTTTTTTGATTCATCACAGCCTTTGCTTCCCATCTAGATATTAAGCAAGCTGTCATATAGCCAAGGCATTGAAATATTGTTTTCTTTACCACTTCATTTTTGTTTTAATTGGACTCTCATAGTGATAGCTTGTTGGCAAACAGGGAAGCAGTGTATTTAAAATACCAGCTTTTGTGGTTTTGAGCATAGTGAAAGAATGCTAGCAAATGTACTTTTTCCTGTAAGAATAAATGTTTAAGTATTTTAAGCTAATGTCTTGGAAATGAACAAATATTTTAATGATTGACTAATGCAATGGATTACTACATACCAGTGAATCATACTGGCTTCAGGCTACACCTGGCAAAACAATACTGTCTGAGGTAGTTAAACATTCATTTGGCCCTCCCCCAAGACCCACTTCAGATTGCACCAACTTTACAGAAAGGATGCAGATTAATTATACACAAGAGATAAGTAATTATACAGTGTGGAGAGAGTGACTCTTAACTTAAGAGCAGAATAACCCTTATTAGATTCTGGAAGATCAGAAGGCTAGGAATTCTATTCCCTCCCCAAAAATAGCAGCACAAAGTAAATGGCTTTAAGTTATAAAAATTTCACACTCTTAAATGAAGTTGGAGACCGAGTGTCTACAGGCTGAATAGACTGGTAGTTACAACATGCAGAAAATGCTGACTTTTATGGGTTTATGGCAGTCCAGGTGTTTACCCTGCCCTGAGGCCCTGAGGATTAATGTTTCATGTGTTTGTTTTAGTGTACTTGTGATCATATTCAGTGGTTAACTTGGCAACAGCAAGCAGTCCAGTGACACATTTATCTAAGTTAGTTAGCTGATGTGCTTCCTCTTAACAAACTTGCACTGCAGTGTTATATTTTTCTTTGTTGTACTCTTAACATTTTCCCAGAACAAGACGTCTGAGTGTAAATTTTTAGGGGTGGGTCATTAGCACTACTACTACTGCACTTCTATATTGTATTTATATATATATATATATATATATATATATATATATATATATATATATATATATATATATTTTATTTGCCAGTATATTGTCTGAGAGTAGCTATAATTATAAGAAAATGAAAAACATAACATAACATTTTCAATTAGGGTAGAATGCTTGCATTAGAATAATCTAAAAATAAGCAGGCAGTGTACTACACATGCCTTGTGTTTTAAATCAGTATATGCGGTACTTGAATACTTCAGAATCAGTACATGTGAAATGGAAATGTGTATTGGTCTGGGACTGGTACTCTGTATGCATCCTCCTTTTCTGGAAAATAAAATTAAAAGATATTGTGCATACAAATAAGGAAACGACTGCATGTGAAGCTTGTACATGACTATGGTGGTTACATAACATAATATAGTATGATCATTTTTGGCCATTTTTAGTAGTCTTTCTTTCGGGAGGTTGGGGCATTTTAGATAATTTTTGTCAGAAATAGCCTGGGGGGGGGGTCTCTGAAATGAAATGGCCTGTGGTTTACAGACACACCAGCAAATAAAGTAAGATTATGTGCAAGTTCTTGGCTATTGTGATGTGAAAGAAATGCAACCATGGTGATTTATTTCGCTTAAACATTGTAGGCTGAAAGCAGTTTCTCTGGGTAGGGAGTTGGGCTGGGGGCAATGCTTGTGTGAATAGCTGCAGTTCTGTCTACATTTTCAACAGTAATGTAGATTTCGCTCAAATAAGATCGACCAGAAGCTGAAGCTCTGAAATCTGAGTGGTTTGTATGTATGTGGTTTTGGGGGGGGGGGGTGTCAAGGAATTTTTGTTAAACCATGTTTTATTGTAGAAAGTCTGGTAAGTAAAATTAATTTTAAAATTAAATGTATACTTGGCTGATGCACACAAGCTGTGATAGTGAGTCTGTCAGCAAAATGAAAGTATGCAATGCAGTTGTTAGTATTTGTACTTTAATCCTGACCAGTAAAAAGCAGCTACTTCATTAGGTAATGGGAGGGGGGGTGTTTGTGAATTCATTGAGGTGACTGCCCTTGTTTACTGTCAGTTATGGCTTTGCAAGATGACTGTTTGGGTAAAGTCTGCTGTTGGGAAAGCCTGTAACTACCATTTCTGTGCAATGGACTAAATTACTGCAGCCATTTGCAGTTCATTACTGTTTTTTGCTTTCTGATTTCAGAGGTTTTTGAGCCAGGTACTTTTGGTAGGCTGTTGGGATGGGGGACTTTCTTGTCGCCAGTGTTGGAATGAAATAACCATTTAGTGTTGTAATTCTGGCTTTGCAATGAGGGAGTAAGCAATATGCATACAGGCTGTGGGACTACAGTCTCTGTGCAGCAGATATATTTTAATGCTGGAAGGATCAAAGCAGAAAGTATAGTGGAGGCAATGGAATGACTGCCCCTGTTAGTCCTGCAAAGACAATGTAAGCTGTGACAGTGTGTGCATCACAAATGCATTAATAGTCTTTAATCCTGGCAAGGCCAAGCCAGATAGTTGGTAGATCATGGCTGTGTCACTATCAATGAATGTCAATGAAATGAGTGCTGTTTCTGAAGCTGTAAATCATTACATGTATACAACAGTGGCACTTAAATCATTTCTGCAATATCTTCATTTCAGAGTTGCAACAACTCGACTACAATAACCAGAATGAGTGAACAGAGTGAGCAGAGTGTTACAGTGGCCTATCTGAAATCTATTAATTTTAAAGAGTTGACTCTTAATGAGAAGTTAAGAATCAAGAGGACTGGAAGACCCACACCTGATTTGAAGATAGAGTCTGCAGGTACAAGTAGGTCAAGAACATACACACGCAGCTTCAACAGGTCAGTGTATGACAAACACACCTGGATCTGTGGTTGTGAGGAAACAAACAGCTTGTACTGCTTCCCATGTTTGTTATTTGGTGGAGAGGAAGCCTGGACATCAAAGGGTATGGATGACCTGAAGAGACTGGAAGAAAAGTCCAGAAGGCATGAAGTGTCTGCTAAACATCTAGACAATGAAATGAGTCTAGCAGTGTTGGGAACTGTGGATATCAGGTCTCAGTTAAGTAGTGGATACCGGTTATCAGTAGAAAGACACAACAAGAAAGTGGATGACAACCGTCATGTTCTGTCTATTTTAAAAGAATGCATGAAGACGTGTGGTGCACAAGAACTAGCTTTCAGAGGTCATGATGAGTCTGAAGAGTCAAGGAATCCAGGAAACTTCCGGGTAATAGTAGAATTAGTCAGCCAGTTTGATAAGAAGTTGTCAGACCACATGACAGCTTCAACTGTTTTCAAAGGAACATCAAAAACTATTCAAAATGAACTCCTGGACTGCATGCTAACAGTATGCAGAGAAGAAATAAAAAAAGAGATTCGTACTGCAAAATTTATAGCAGTAATTGCAGATGAAACCACTGATTTTGCTGCGACGTGGCAAATAGCTATTGTGTTCCGTTACATTGTCAATGGACAGGTGGTGGAACATTTTTGGGGATACTTTACACCACTTGGACAGACAGCACAACATATTGCTGTTGTGATAGAACAACAGTTGAAGGAAGTAGTGGGAGACCAGCATGAAAAAGTGATTGCTCAGAGTTATGATGGTGCATCAGTTATGAGTGGTATTCAGCATGGGGTCCAGGCCATCATAAGAGAAAAGTTTAAATATGCCTACTATGTACACTGCTATGCCCACAAACTTAATCTGGTAATGCAAAGAGCCGCACAACAGAACTCTGAAGCAAGGATATTTTTTTCCACACTTGGTGGAATTCCAGCCTTTTTCAGTCATTCAGCTCAAAGACAAGCTGCTCTGGATAATATAGTATCACGACGCATGCCAAGAGTGTCAGGAACACGGTGGAATTTTAACATCCGTACTGTAAATGCAGTGTACGAGAACTTGGAGTCACTGGAAGAGTGCTTTGATTATTTGTGCAGGAATCCTACATCTGGTGCAGCAACTGTAAAGGAAGCAAATGGGCTACTGCAATCACTTGAAAATGACCAATTTAAATTTTGGCTTGCTGTCTTCCATTGTATAATGCCCCATGTTGATGTTCTGTACAGGCAACTTCAGTGTCGTACCACAGATGCAACTGCTGTTGAAAAGGATGTTCATACATTTTTGGATGCAATTGACAGTGTCAGATCGGGTATCGATGGTATTGCAGAACAGTACCTACATACAGAGAACATCCGGTCAAAACGTAGACGAGGGCCATCAGCTTCCCAACCACTGCATGAGACCTTGTCAATTGCTGCAAAGGAAGTGTGTGATGTCATAAGGTTCCAGGCAACATCACGATTTCAACAAACTGGCCATCTTCAAGCTTCTCAGTTACTTCTGCCTGGAAAGTTTTCAACATACATAAGAGAGTTTCCAGAAAATCTGTTCACAGGAACAATGGACAGCTATCCATTCCTGATGAGGGGACCACTTAGAACAGAACTTGGAGTGGTGTATCAACGTGAAGACTTTAAAGCAGCTGGCAGTGCAGTCAAGATGTTACAATTCTTGTTGGACAACTCCTTAACCCGTGTGTTTTCACAGACTTACAAAGTGTTGTTAATTATAGCCACCACACCAATGTCAACTGCTGAGGCAGAAAGGTGTTTCTCAACACTGAAAAGGATTAAAACATTTCTTCGTTCTACAATGGGGCAAGACAGATTGAATGCTTTGGCTATGCTTTCCATAGGAAAGGAGTTAATGCGGAGTATACCTAACTTCAACCAGAGAGTTATTGATTATTTTGCACAAAATAAAGAGAGACAAATGGACTTTATCTATAAGTAATGGAACACCATACAGAAGAACACAAGAGGCACTTATTTGGTACTATACTAGTACTACAAGCACTTATGTAACCCAGCCACTGGGGATGCACAAGCCAGTGCATTTCTTCGTGCCGGTCCCAAGCCCGGATAAATGGGGAGGGTTATGTCAGGAAGCCTGGGCATCACCACATATAACCTCCTGACAAAATTTTGTGGGACAATACAGATTTTGATACAGGATTGGTCGAGGCCCAAGTTGACAATCACCACCACCAGTACTACTCTTTACCAAAAGGGTGCTGGCAGAAATTGGGGGGAGGCTACTGTTGGATCTAGAAGAGGGGGAAGGCAAAAATTGGGGGGAGGCTACTGTTGACTCTAGAAGAAGGGGAAGGCATGCCCAAAGGTAGTGTGATTTGGACATGTGCTGAGGGATGCTAAAGAAGGATGCTACTAGGTATATTGGGAGAAGGATGCTAAGGATGGAGCTGCCAGGGAAGAAAAGAGGAAGGACTTGTAATTAGATTTATGGATGTGGTAGAGGAAGTGATGTGGTGACAGAGCAAGATGCAGAGGACAGGAACCAATGGAAACAGATCTGATGTGGCAAACCCCTAACTGGAACAAGACTGCAAGCACCTATTTGGAACCAGCTGGGGGTCATGTGAATATTATTTGCTTTGGGAAACTTAAAACTGTCCCTTTTGAGCCTCCAAGAAAAAGGAGTTGGGAGAAATCCAGTATGACCTGATGTGTGTTCCAGACCACAGCTTCTAAGGTGCATGACAGCTTCTCCTCAGGTGCAGAAACTGAGTATGAATTACTGTTTGCAGTATACCGCAGAGGTAAGTGTTCAAACCAATGTGTGTATGTAACAATGTGTGCTGTGTAGACTATTCAGCATGTGCCATACTGACTGAGCATTTATTTCATGTAAATAAGTATGTGAAGCATTGATCCCGTTGCACCATAGCCACCCCGTCTTGTTGGCCACACCCCGCCGTGTTGGCCACACCCCGTCTTGTTGGCCACACCCCGTCTTGTTGGCCACACCCATCCAGCTGTCTCCTGCAGCCCCCCTATGATTTGAAGTCACCAGCCGCCACTGGTGTATTTAATTACAACATAGACAACAGCATTCCAAATTAGTTGTAACAGCATGCAATAATATTCCCATTAACCCAACACACCAGGGTTCCAACAGTTGAACAGCAAGCATAACACATGCACATATTGAAGGACAGTGGACATTCCAGCAGCATGCAGGGATGATTGGTGGCAACAGGCCACCAAGGCTGTGGTGTTTGAACAGGGCACATGCATCAATGTGAATGCAGATATTTATAGAACAATGGGACATATGTCCCAACAAATGTTTTGAGATTACACATACCCATTGAGGTGTGGAATTGCATTGTTTATGCACGTACAGTAAGGTGTAAAAAGAGACCTCCATTAACATCTTATAAGTACTTATAGTTTACACTACATTCCTATTGACTGCAGGTGTATATCCCCTACATGTATTATTACACTAGGCAGCATGCATTAAGTTGTGTAATGGGTTTGGCTAGTTCATTATATACCTGACCTATATCTGACATACTAACTGTCCAGGACGCAGATGTTACTGCTACGTAGTTATATATTTTATTTCTATTTATATATCTACATATCTGGATGTGTTCACATGACATTTTCAGTTATATTTCTACAGCCACCTACATTTCTAGCAGCACACTCACATTTCTGGGGAACACATTAACAAGCTACTTGTGTGCCAGATTTACCTATGCATGTCAGCCTTTAACCAACTGTTGAGGACTGTATATATGCTTCACAGCTACTGGCACTTCCTTCATCCACTTTATATGGGACTGCCCAACTGTGAGTTGACAGCACTTAATACAACAGTACTATTTATATAATGCAAGAGTACAACAACATTTCAAAGTAAGTGACACGGACACACTCCAAGTATTATACCTTTATTAATTACATTATACACTTTTCTAGAGGCTTTCTCATTTATTTGATATTACAGTGCATGCAGAAGACTTATTCAAAACGTATTATACCTTTATTAATAGGTTACAACACTCTTTTTCAGGCTTGCTCACTTATTTTATATAACAGTACATGCAGAGATATTATTTAGGACTTATTTTACCTTTATTAATGGGTTATAACACTCTTTTTCTGGCTCTCTGACTTATTTTATATAACAGTACATGCAGAGAACTTTTCAGGGCATTTTATGGCTTTATTATTGGGCTACAACACTTTTTTTCAGGCTCTCTCACTTATTTTATATAACAATACATGCAGAATAATTACTAACCTGCTTGGTGGCGCAGCCTTAGCAGCCTATAGGTTCATAGGTTCATAGGTTGATACTAGGCTATTTGCCCTAGGGCATTTATAAGACTAGCCGAGTGTGTTTGGCTTTTGCCACCCTTTTAGATTAGTTGACTGTGCCTCTGTATAGTAGGACACAGAAGATAGCCCTTTTAAGGTTAGTTTACTGTGTGTCTGTCTAGTAGGGACACAGAAGAGATCCCGGGGTAAACCTACAATCTCCCATCCACTCATCAAGATTTCTCTTGAAGATGGTCATTGAGGGGCTCTGCCTAACATGGATTGGGATTTTGTTCCAGAGTGAGGGGAGCCTCTGGGATATGAATCTGTCCCTCCAGCATGTCCTATTTATTTCTGTGCTGAGGTTTAAGTCCCTGGAGTATGTAGCTCTAAGGGATTTTGATTTCCTGAGGTGGAGCATGTCCATTAATTCTGGTTTGGACATGGCTTTATACGTCAGGCACAGATCGCCTCTGAGTAGGTGGTATGCAACTGAGCAGAGCTGGAGTTTCTTTAGCCTAACTGCGTAGGGCATCTGTTTGAGTCCCTTGATCCTCTTGGTGAGGTACTTTTGGGGTCTTTCCAGTTGCTGCAGGTGTCAGGTAAGGTACATCCCAAATGGGGCATTGTATTCAATTATGGGCCTGTTGAGTGATGAGTAGAGGGGCACAATGACCTCTCTTGATCTAGATGTGAACCCTTTCATGATAAGGTGGGCTATATAGAAGGTCTTTCTAACCACTTTGGCAACGTGAGTGTCAAAGGAGAGATTGCTATTTACTTGAGTCCTCAAATCCCTAATTACTTCTTCTGTACTTAATGGATTACCACCTATGTGGTAATTTGTGGGCACTTTATTATTCCCAAAGGGGATGACTATGCACTTTTTGTCATTTAGCTTTATGCCATGGCTCTGGCACCAATTATCCATCTCTGTGAGACCCTTTTGTAGGATGCTTGTGTCTATCTGCATAGGCTTGCTGATTTGCAGCACAGACACCTGCAGCTATGAAGTAAATGAAGGGATATTGAGACATACCTATCCATTATGTAGACTACAATAGCATGTCTTACATACTTCATTCCATGGCTACCTACTCAGTAGTGGGGCATCTTGCATGTCACGGGCCTCCTGTATCCATGGGTTCAGTAGGTCCTGCTTCCATCTCTTCAGGTCTGCATGGTGGTGACTGACCTGCTTACCAGTCCGAGGGACACCTGTGGCATTGGTCAGATCATAAGCTAACTGGTTCCAAGCCTCTGCTTTGTACTCCGTCCCTTGAAACTGGCCCTGCAGGAGTCTTGACTCATGATGGTGGACAAGGAGCCAAACCATGTATTTTGACTCCTCGATGCTCCAGTGTTGCGCTCGAAAGCTAGTACCCTCTCCAGCACCAGCCATTCTGACTGCAGATGGGAGCTACAATCAGTCATGGTGAGTATCCCTGCCTATGGAGCTTAAATATGCCACATTTCCTGCACTTATTTGTGATTGGCCGTTTTTGAAAAATTTCGGCTAACAGCAAACCTGCTTAGCAATGGTTAAACTTCCATTTATAAGTATATGTATGTTAACAGTGCATGTTTAGGCTAAGATGTCATGGCTTAGTGGTTCAGTACTTTGATTATGGTGCACAGTGTCCCGGGTTCGAACCTTGTCATTGCTTTTTATTGTACTACTGTCCAGACAGGCTAGGGGGTGTGGCTGTGTTTAGGCAACTTTGCTCTACGTTGCTCCACGTTGCCCAACGGTGTGCTGGATAGCGTGGTGCACAGCTCCACGCAAACTTGTTGCGCTAGGAAAAAGCACTGCTTAGCTATGGGCAACTATAAGTCAATATCCTTAATGCTGATCACCTTCTTATATTTATATATATACATTTTGTTCACTAATACATAGGCCATTTCAATGCTTTTTACTAAAATTTAATTCATATATGTCAGGAATTATTTTATATACTAATTTAAAACATAAAATAGACAGGAGAGTGGTGGGACTAGAACCGGGAATGCCTCCTCTTTGTGCGAAGGCTCTACCACTATGCTATTGCTATTTGGTTTGATTTGCATAAACACTTATTTTGCTCTTCGATGTCGAAATTGCTAACTGCAGCTAAGCAATGGGCACACCCACGCAAACATGTGCAAATACGGGCAGCTATATCGGGAATTATAAAAAAAAAATAGTTTACATTTTACAATTACAAAGAGGTTTAGTATGTGGGGATGTGTACTGTTTGCTATGTGTACATTTCAGTGGACTCGCTCATTACACTTGTCATTTTCACATTTATATGGTTGCAGGGGCGTGGATATTTGGACTGTTCGGCAGTGCGACACGCCCCCTGCAGTCTTACATGCTCCATGTTAGCCTTCCAGTTGAATCAGCGCCCTCATGCATATGCATGACGCGCTGACATCATAGTCTTAAATGGCAGTCTCTGAGTAAGACTTGGTTAGTCTTACTCGGAGGATGACTGAATCCCCCCCTTCATCTTAAAGCTTACATAATGGCAAACTCAGCTTCATTAATATTTGACCTCTGTCTAATGCAGGTAAAGAGATATTAACTGTTTTTATGATATTAATTTATATAGATATAATTTTCATAGTTTTTTAAATATCTCATCAACCAAGCAACACAGCTAGAGCTCCTTAGCCTCATATGAAAGCTCTCAGCTAGATGAATAAAATGCTGCTGACAGTATGTGTGTAACTTGAGTGGTTGCTGAAATACTGTAAGTTGTTTACAAAATATTACAAATATAATAGTTACTGTGTTTAATGTGACTTATAAAATTCATTTTAAGACAGAATCTAAAGAATACTGCTACTATAAAAATAGTTTGTGCTGAAGAGTTTTATACTTCATTTGTAATCCATATGGTTCCAGAGATATGAACATAGCTAATGTCCATCAAAAGTTACAGTGCAAACTTCCTGAGTTCCATTGGCATGAATGAGTTAATAGAACCTGCTAGAGGGACATATTTGTCTCCCAAAGGTTACTGCACCTGTAGAATAGACTCCCAGTTCATGTCAAGCAGAGCACCTCTTTGGCCCTCTTCATGCTCAATCTGGATGATTGGATGGGTAACTGTAAATTCAACCTAGGGGTTCCACCTGCATCTCTCTTGGACAAGGGCAAAAGGTGCTGATCATGGAAACAAGGTCCCTAGGGCCATTAGCCTAATAACCTCCTATGATCCCATGATCACATCAGGGAACAAGGTGTGCGACTGTTT
>NC_056725.1:730444140-730473431 GCF_019279795.1 Protopterus annectens | reverse complement strand
GCCTGACGATAAAGCCATGTCCAACCTGGAATTAATGGACATGCTGCACCTCAGAAAATCCAAATCCCATCGAGCTACGCACTTGAGAGACTTGAACCTCAGCACTGAAATAAATAGGACATGCTGGAGGGACAGATTCATAACCCAGAGGCTCCCTTCACTCTGGAATAAAATCCCAGTCCAGGTTAGGCAGAGTCCCTCATTGACTCTCTTCAAGAGGAATCTTGATGAGTGGATGGGAGATCGTAGGTTTACCCCGGGTATCACTTCTGTGTCACTGTTAGACAGAGGCACAGTATACCAACTTCGAAAAAGGGCATAGCAAAATTATTTTAAAATGGGTGGCGAAAGCCAAACACACTCTGGCTAGGCTTATAAATGCCCAAGGGCAGATAGCCTAGTATGAACCTATGAACCTATGAACATGATGTCATGTTTGTGGAAGTGTTGAATGGTTAAGCATTTAAAGACTACCCCCTACTCCCAGAGAACATTTTTTTTGGTGGAGAGGTTTAACTCTCCACTGAACACTATGCGGTATTTACAGAATAGTTAACAAGGAGTGAGACAATTACATGTCAGATCATGTCTTTGCAAACAGGAATCCAGAAGTTTTCATCCCTAGAGATGCTGTATGGCCACAGGGTGGGCTAGTATTTCCCATGATTAGTGCGTGTTTGAGAGTCATTCCCATAAGGAGTCTGTTGTTGAGTATGTCCTATTTGTAAGTGTTGGGCATAGGGGGTTCATGGGAATGGCTCAAGAGGAGCACAACAGTTACAAAAATTCTAGTATGACAGGACAGCCAGAGTCAGACAGTATTTTGCTGGACAGCAGATGCTTATTTCTATTAGACACAGCAAGCTGCAAGCAGCCTGAGACAGTCCTTATACTATTGTATAAAAGGTGAGTGGAGTTAATTACATGGCAGAGTTACCTGGCAGGAGGAAGTAGTACAAATTCTTCCATGATAACAAAGGGAATCCCTTCCATGACACAGAGGTCCAGGAGCTCTTTATCTGCAGTGGGTTGATAGAAGAATTGGTGGGGGGGTAGTAATAGCAAATCAAGTTACTAGTAATAGTAAGTCAAGTTACTATGAGAGAAGGAATACTGGAAGACAAGGAAATACAGAGAAAGAGTAGAAAGGAAGGGGCCTGTGATGCTATGACAAAAACTCAACTTGGTGAGTGATCAGTATGGGTGTTGGAAGCCCATACCCAGGCTAACAATGCGCTTTTCTTTTCATGCTTCTGAGGCCAGGTTGTATTTCATGAAATGGTTAGTGAGTCAGATTTGTTTGCATATTTTGCCTTAACCTGTTGAGTGTCAGGTGTGTGACTTGAAAGACCATCAGTCTTGTGGCCATCAGACCTATTTTCTGCAGTGGAGCAGATCCAAGGATCATATGCCTGTCCTTCAAATACATAGGTGCGTACTTGTGTTTCATTGTATGGTATCCCACCAAAGCATCGATGTTGCAAAAATAATATTGGAGATATACCTGAGGATTTAATAAAATCCATGTAGGCATCGTGTAGACCCTACATGGAATGTATCCATCTACAGGGCCATGGGTCCCCATTGGCAGTGCACCATGCATATTAATGATGGCATGCTGCTGAGGGACATCCAAGGAACAGGGATATTGAATCAGTGTAGGGAGAGGTGTAGTGGCTATCCGTGGCTGCATATGACTCTGAGGCTTCCTGTAATGCTCCCCACCACAGTTGTAATGTTGTGAAGTATGTCAAATGTATAATATGTCCTTTTTATGATTTTTTTAATTTATTTTTTTATTTTTTTCTTCATGTTTGCGTGGCATACCTGGAAAACATCTAAAAATAGAAACCAGATGTAATTAATTGCCATATGTAAATTTATTTAGATTTTGTTTATCATTTGCGAAGCTCGACATGGAGTGCAGCAGAGAGGAGCAGAGCTTATACATACATAGCTGACACCTGCCAGACATCTAAAAATAGAAACTGCATGTAATTAATTATTTAATTATAGGTGTGTTTAAGCATGTTTGTGAAGTGCAGTGCAGTGCTCAGCAATGCTAACAAGTAGCCTAGTAGTATATTAGTATATGTGAAGGTATACCAGTTTTTATAACATCCAACTAACTACATGGGTAGAGTTACAGCCTTATGTGTAGTAGATCCTGGCTTTAAGTTCATAACAGGCAAAATATGTCTGTAAAGAAATGTACTATTTTTCTATAATTTAATAAAAGTATTGTGAAACTTGGCACTACTGTGCTCTGCTAAGCACTGCTCATTCATGCTAAGCAATGCATCAACATGTTAATGGCTACCAATGTTTGCGCAGTGCTAAGCTTCTCTAAAACCATGATTCTCCGAGTTTTCACACTGCTGGGCTCTGCTTAGCTGGTTTGTGCTTTCTTGAATGTACTGAATGCTGTGTAAGGGCAGGAAAGCAGTCTATATTAAGCACAATAGGTGGGAATTCCCATTCATTCATTGGAGTTCAGTCTACTGTTGATATGGCAGGAGGTGCTGGTGAAGGTGTGCACTTTTGTGCACAGTAGTGTGGTATTCAAGAGTCCAGGCTCATGGTTGGGCTGCTGATACAAAACCATGAACCCCAGCTGATGCAGGGAAGATTCCAGGGGTTGGAGTATAAGGTAGAGGCTTGGGACCAGTTGGTCAGGGAACTCACCAGTGTTACTGGTATCCCCCACACAGGTGAACAATGTCATCACCATTATGATGACCTGAAAAGGAGAAAGAGAGGAATCTTGGACACCTGGGTCAAAGAAGCTAGAGTAGGGAATGCCCCACAAATATGTAAATAATTTTCCCTCTGTTTTACCAATATGCAAGCTGAATCTATGCAAAACTGGTATTCATAATGGTGTGCTTCTCTCCCAACAGCTGCAGTTGAGAGGGCTCACAATGTTGAGTCCCATGCCGGGTGCCTGGCCAGGTTGCACCGTGAGTGTGATAAGTATGGATTTAGTATACTAACTGTAACGCAATAAGCAAGAAAGCGTAAAGCATTTACTGCAATAAAGTATACACAAGAAAACCTATAGTGCAATAAATGGGCAAGTAGAACTGTAGTGCAATAAATGGGCAATTATAGCTGTAGTGCAATACATGAATACTAACAACTAAAGTTCAATAAACAATAAACAATAGCAATAACAGTAAGAAAAATGATGCTCAGCAGGATTGTGTTGTCATAACAATGGCAGTAGAGCTGTATGCATTGATTGTCTATGGTAAAGTTGCTGCAGTCAATTGTAACACTGTAATAGCTGTAGAATGCAAAAGTAATGGCCTGCAAACAGTATTGCTTAACTCATAGTACTGTCCAAGGCTGTCTCCAGGCCAATATCAGTCACATAATGCTCTCTGTTCCTCCTACTTCAGGTAATAACATTTTATGGATGAGGTAAACCCACTCCATGGACAGATATTGTGTGTGTACTTCACAGATATTTCAAAGCAATAACAATACAAAATGTATACTGGCATTGTTGATAGTAAAATAAAGCTTTTTTAATATATGCAGTACAGCTGTATTCCATGCATGTGTGTTCTACTGTCACTGCAGTCAATTATAACACTGTAATAGTCCTAGGATGAAAAAAGAATGTTGTGTAACATGTATAGTTAAACACATAGTATGGGTCAAGGTTTTCTCCAGGTCATTAGCAGTCACATAATGTTCTCATTTTCCCCCACCCCAGGAACAAAAGGTATATTGGTGAGGTGGCCCATGGTACGAGATGATATTCTGTGTGGATTTCACAGATATTTCATAGCAGTACCAATAAAAAGTGTTCACCAGCAGTTTTGATTGCAAAATAAAGCTATAATAATATATGTAGTATGGTTGCTTTCCATGCATGTGTGTTCTGCTGTCACTGTAGTCAATTATAACACTGTAATAGTTCTAGAATGCAAAAAGAATGTCCTGTAATTTGTATTGCTCAACTCATACTATGGTTCAAGGTTATCTCCAGCACAATCTCAGTCAGGTAATGCTCACATTTTTTCTCTCCCCAGGAATGAACCGTATACGAGTGAGGTAGCCCATGTTATAAACAGATATCGTGTTTAGATTTCACTGAGTTTTAAAATCAATAAGAATAATGCATTCACCAGAATTGTTGATTCATAAATAAATCTGTCTACTTCCAGTATGGCTGTATTCCTTGCATGTCTGTACTAAGTTGCTCTAGTCAATTATCACATTATTTGCAGATGTCCTCTGCAGTCACAGCTATTGGGTTCTATTCCTATGCCAGACAAGTAAGGCATGACAGCTGTCTAGTTTATGTACTGTACACAAACATGCCTCTCAAGTCTCACAATTTCTCGTACCATAATTAATATTGCATAATCCGTCTGTCACAAGAATACCACAAAAATGATTACCTGGAATGCAAAGTATTACCAAATCTGCTTACTGATTATGGTACGAGAAATCGTGACACTTGAGAGGCATGTTTGTGTATGGTACATAAACTAGACAGCTGTAGAGGAGCTCTCTGATCATGTAGCCCAGGCTGGTATGACCCTGACCTTGAGCAGCATCTTACCCTCACCTAGAATGATGCCACAGTACAAAGACAAAATGATCGATTTTAACAATTGGCTAAAATTTTGGTGTCATTCAAAGGGGATCCTGTGTCTGTCAGCCTGGGATAACATGTTCGACAAGCCACGTTGCTTCGCTAGGGACGGCTTGCACCTGTCACCACTGGGCTTTCGGATATTGGCAAAGGCTCTTGCCACCCCCATAATGACTTGTTTAGGCAAGGCTCAAAAGTCAAACCCACCCCCATAGACAGCACAAGGAACAAGAAACTAAGGGTAATGCTGCTAAACGCCAGAAGTCTTAACCTCAAGATGCACGCACTCGAAGCTCTCCTCAGTATGGAGAACATCGATATCTGTGCAGTGACAGAAACCTGGTTCAATGCTCCAGAGAGCACCCCAGCACTACCAGGCTATACCTCATATCATGCTTTTCGGCCCAAAGCCCGGACTGAACCACAAAAGGAGGGGGAGTTTCCATATTTATCAAGGATATCCACACCTCCAGGTTAGTGGCATTGCACAAAGTATCGGAGACCATCCATGTGCAACTAACAGTGGGCAAGACTGCTTTTCAGTTTATAGCATCCTACAGATCACCCTCTCAAAGTCAGGAATCCCATTCGGCTTTCCTGAAAACATTGGAGAACATGAAGATCTCTCCGAACACCATTATACTGGGCGACTTCAACTACCCAAACATTGACTGGAAGCACTACTCAAGCCCCAGCACCTTAGCCCAAAGATTCCTGGAAATTATAAACTCAAATGCTATGGAACAACTAGTCACCACTCTCACAAGAGGAGACAACATACTAGACCTGATCATTACCAACATGGGGACTCTATGCTCCACACCAGATGTATATCCCTCATTGGTAAGATCAGACCATAAATTAATTTCACTGGATGTCGACATCCAGACCCCACCCCCAGCCCAGAAAACCACAGTGAAAAACTTCTCAAAACCGAAGTGGAATCCTTCAAGGCCCCAGGACCAGTGGAAACTACAGCCCAAACTGCAGAATCCTATATAAATGCATTCTACGGACATCTCCAGGAATGCATGGATCATGCTATCCCAAACAAAACCAAGACCCAATCATCCAAAGGCAGGCGTCCAGTCTGGTGGACCCCTGCCATAAATAAACTGTACAACAGAAGGAGGAAGCTACTACATGATAGAGCAAAATCCCTAATAGGGAAGGCATCTCTGATCAGTACTAGCAAAAAATTACGATCTCTCATAAAATCCTCCAAGGTCAGCTTCGAGAGAAAAATTGCACAGGATACCAAAGACAATCATAAGGCTTTTTTCAGTTATGTTAGAAACCTGTAATGCAACTCCCAGACTTGTTCTGAGTTGATTCTAAACGACAAAAAATACACTGAACCCACAGACATCGCCAATATCCTGGCAGACAGGTTCAGTGTAAACTTCTACACCCCCCTTCCCCCCAAAAGAGCAAGTATCTATCCCGGGAGAGGGCTGCTGCCCAAAGATCTCAGATGCTCAGGTGAAGGCTGCCCTCTCCAAAGCAAAAAACACTGCTTCCATGGGACCAGATGGCGTCCCAGGTTGCGTCCTACATGAACTACAAGAGGAACTAATCCCTCAAATAAAACAGCTATACAATCTCAGCCTCACTACAGGATATGTGCCCACAGAATGGCGTACAGCAACAGTGGTCCCACTCCACAAAGGTGGAGCCTCTACGGACCCTGGAAACTATCGCCCCATAAGCCTGACTAGCTTAGTCTGCAAGGCTATGGAGAGGATCATCATGGAGTTCATAAACAAAGACATTGGGGACCTACAGACACTAGATCCTACCCAGTTTGGCTTTTTCAAGGGCAGATCCTGCCTTTTGAACCTGGTTGACTTCTTTGAAACAGTCACCAAAGCCATAGATGAAGGGAAGGTAGTCCACACAGCCTATCTGGACCTTGCAAAGGCATTTGACACAATACCCCACTCGAGCACCATAGATAAGCTATCCAGCTTAAATATAAACCCCTATGTCACAAGATGGGTCGCAAACTGGCTCAAAGACAGAACCCACACAGAGAGAGAGTTGCTGGAGCCATGTCAGACTCGAAACCGGTCACAAGTGGTGTCCCACAGGGTTCTGTCCTGTGACCACTTTTGTTCGGTATATACTTTTCCAAGGTACAGGCAAACGTGGGAGGACTATGGCTCACCAAGTTCGCAGATGACTGCAAACTGGGCGCCATAATCAACTCTCCAGCTGACACAAACATCCTTCAAAAAGGTCTCACAGAGACAGATAACTGGTGCCAGTGCCATGGTTTAAAGCTAAATGCCAAAAAATGTATAGTCATACCCTTTGGCAAAAACAATGTGCCCACAAATTACCACATAGGCGGAAACCCATTAAGTACATAGAAAGTTATTAGGGACCTGGGGACCCAAGTTGATAGCAATCTCTCCTTTGAAAACCACATTGCCAAAGTGGTTAGAAAGACCTTCTACATAGCCCACCTCATCACAAAGGGTTTCACATCTAGATCAAGAGAGGTAATCGTGCCTCTTTATTCATCCCTCATTAGGCCCATCATAGAATACAATGCCCCTTTTGGGATGTACCTTACCCGACACCTGCAGCAATTAGAAAGACCCCAAAAGTATCTCACCAAGAAGATCAAGGGTCTCAAACAGATGCCATATGCTGCTCGGTTAAAAAAACTCCAGCTCTACTCAGTTGCATACCGCCTACTTCGAGGCGATCTATGCCTGACATACAAAGCTATGTCAAATCCTGAATTAATGGACATGCTCCACCTCAGTAAATCTAAATCCCTTAGAGCCGCACGCTCGAGGGACTTGAACCTCAGTACAGAAATAAATAGAACTTGCTGAAGGGACAGGTTCATAACCCAGAGGCTCCCTTCGCTCTGGAATAGAATTCCAGTTCATGTGAGGCAGAGCACCTCACTGAATCTCCTCAAGAAGAATCTCGATAAGTGGATGGGGGATCGTAGGTTTGTCCCAGGGATTACTCCTGTGTCACTATTAGACAGAGGCACAGTAAACTAAACCTTAAAAAGGGCACAGTATACTCAAATCAAAGGGTGGCGTAAGCCATACAGAATCGGGCTAGGCTTATAATTGCCCCAGGGCAGATAGCCTAGTATGAACCTATTAACCTATGAACCTATGAAACACCTTGGTAGTTATATAAGTCCACAATATGTGCAACTGTTTTGTCTGGTTGTGTACCTGCATTTGTTATTGCTTGGCCCATACTTTCCCATGAAACAGCTTGAGAGGTATGTATGTTCTACATCACCTACAGGAGACTTGTAGTCACTGTACACAAAACTGACAATAAACACTTGTATAATAAATATTAGCACTGTTTTCAGGGATATAATCTGCGATGCCACTAATGGACTGTTTTTCTCTCTCCCCACCCCTTATCTTCAAGTATTTATTATTGTTATTTATTATTATGGTGTACTATTAACATATTTTGTTACAATAACTATATTTTGGGAAATGTGGTTTATTATTGTTATGTGTTATTATACTTTTATATTAACATACATTGTTAAATTAACAATTTTGTGGGCCTCATGTGGTTTATTATTATGAGTTATTATGCATTCATATTACTATATCTTGTTAAATTAACCATGTGGTTGCCCTTATGCTTTAACTATTATTGGCATGCTGTTAACATACTGACTGTTCTGTTATTTCATGTTGTGTCACACATAATATACATTGGTATGTATTTGGGTTAATTAAAATGATGTTCCATGCTAATACTAACAATGATTTGTTTAAAACTAACCTCAACTTATTGCTATGCCTTAATTACCGCAGCACATCAAGGTAGGCCGGTTCATGCTGATCCCCCTATGTTGCCTCAACTTGCCATGGAAATGGGTCCTAGCACATCTGGGACCCAGACCAGTGGTGCCCCCTCTGCTGTCCCTGCATTACCTGTGGCATTGGGTAGTATCATCTCATGGGACAGGTTCTGGTCCCCCTCTGGGAACAGTGGTGGAGTGGGTGTTGTCATCCAAGATGAGCTGCCAGTCTTGGTGAGCAGGATAGTCTACCATGGGTTTGACCACCACCTGCACCAAATTGAGGGCTTGCGGGCAGGCTTGGTGGAGCAACCTTGGCCTGGTGCCCAACCTCCATCACTGCCACCCTCATGGCAGTGAAGAAGCAGTGCCAAAAGTCCCATGGGTGGAGATGTGAGTCATGCTGCAGCCATCTGGAGGCACACAGGACTTGGATTCCACAACAGCTTCCCTCTTCAAGGTGTTCATTTGCCTAATTTGTCACACACCACCCGTATCTGCTGTCTTGTCTGTCTGCAAATGCATCCTCACCTACTTAACTTACCACCCCCACACATACCTATCTACCTTCCCCAACATTCCACTCACACCTTAAAAAAATAAATGGGTACCTGTCCCCCCAAAAAATATTGCTCCATGAATAGCTCTCCATTTCACCCATGTGTCCACTGGACTTGGTCTATTGGCTTGACAACACAGTTATGTTGTCCTCACCCCTGTCTCTGGGATTGAAAGTTCAAAGTCATGTACAAATTCTGTCAAATTGCACAGTTGTTGCTGTACAAGTAATGGATAGCTATGGTTCCTTCCTACACCCTTCCTGCACATCCCTACCTGCCTTCCACTATGTTTTTCCTCCTGCTTGCACTCCATTTCACCACTTTCCTATCTCCCCATTTTCTTCTTTATATTTTTTAGCATTATGCTGTGTGTTGTGCTGCATTGCACAGCTTCATTAAGCTCAGCTAAATAGACCTATATTGATTATATTTGTCCTTAAAATTGTATTACACATTTACAAAATAAACACCTGCCCCATGTTTTGAACTCGAGACCTTCACACCTGCAGACCAGTGCATTAATCTTCCATGCCACACCACACAACTCTTACTGAAAATAGCTGCTTTAAAAAAAGACACAGTAATTGCTAGTTATAGTCATTAAGCATGTTTCAGCATGGGGTGCCGCACAAACCTGATTAAAACTTAATGGAAAACATAGGATTGTTCCTGGGACTCTGGTGTAGTAGTATACAACTACAAAGCCAAAGACATAATAATACATGTAAGTCAGGCCTCTGATAGCAGGTACATGTGCCATTTTATCAGCAACATGTAGAAAGACACCTCATAAGGCATTAATGGCAAAATGCATGTGCACCTGGGACCCCAATGCATAAATACATCCACATAAAGACTTGCACATACTGAAGGATGTAGAACATGATTGGCACAGCCTGTAGTTGTGCACATACTGTAAGTCTTGCAAATACACCTGCTGTTGCAGTGACTCTGTAGGTTAGTCTGTTAAATGCCTCATAAACAGTGCATTTTTGCTACACACAGTCCAGGGTTCAAATCCATTGCTGTGTATCTCTGAATTTTCAATATTGTAAAGCCAGCAGTTAATGATAGAGTCATGCACTCTTTACACACAATGCATGTCAAATGAATTGACTGCTTTTAACTGATGAAAGTCACAGGCCTGTAGGTAGGAACAAGCTTCATGTATCCCTATAGCAAATGTATATGTACATAAATTGTCCCGTCATGCAGTAATATGCATTCACAGAGAATGTCAGCTCAGGTACTGTGAATGAGGGCCACTAATATCAGAGTGCACCACACAATCCTTTCAGAGTCACAGTTTAGATTACCACAGCTGAACAATGAACAAACACATTTGAAGTCCCTGCTTGTAACAAAGACTACCCTTATACACACTGCAAATTACTACCAGACTGTAATACAGGCCCTGGCAGATGACCAAATGATGGACACACACACACACACACACACACACACATATATATATATATATATATATATATATATATATATATATATATATATATATATATATATATATATATATATACCCCATCTTGCTTCAAGGACACACCAAACATGTTGCCTAGTACTTTGTTATTGATACCGTTACCTAACATACTTACCTTAAACCCATGCCTTTATTGGAGAGGGTATAGAGAGTGCTGTCACTTTGGGCCTGGCTGTACAACTAGGCTGACACAGCTCACACAGTTGCTCCTACAGTTTGTTGTTCTCCATAGTCTTCATACTCTCTGCCTATGTGTATTTCCTGCAGCAGTAGTTGCAGATCATTCTTGAGACCCCAGGTTTGGTTTAGAAACTGCACTGAAAGAGCTCCCGCTCCAGCTATGTGTTGCAAGTGGGGATTGATTTTCAGCATAACTTAAGTTCTATTTTTAAATGCTCTGCTTATGAATTTGCAAGGAATTATCCCACAGTTTAAGTTTTTATGTCTCCAAAGTATACTATATTTGTATGATACTGCAGTGGCTGGTTGGATATTTTAATGTTGCAGCACTGGTTTAAACGTGGGGACATTTTAAATTATGGATTTTCTGGGGAATTAATCATGTGGTGCCACTAGTTTGTTATCCGGTACCCAGACCCATTCTTATGGAAGCTTAGTGAAATCCTCCCAATTATCAGTGTGAGAAAAATGGATTGAGCATGAAGTAAAACCTGGGGATACATTACAAGGACTGGCTTTGAAATACGGTGTTACAATGGAACAGATCAAACGAGCAAACCATCTGTATACTAGTGACTCCCTTCTTTCTAAAGAAAACTCTTTCCATCCCAGTACCAGTTGACAGGGAAGACTCTTTTAATGGTGAAAAAGTTAACTTGGATCAAAAAGAAACCATAGGAGATGGAACTGCTCAAGTGGGGAAGGATAACAAGAGGCTTATAGAAGAAAGTTTGCCATCAGATAACCTGTCTGCTGAAGCTTACTTAAAGAAGTTAGATTCAAGCATAAAGTGGTGGAAGGAGGTAGCAGAAAAGAAGATACATGAAAGGAGTATCCACAGGATTATGGATAGCCAAGACAACACCTACAGCATTTCCTCAAGCCACAGCTCAGATTTGGGCAAGTCTTCTAATACTGATCAAGTGCCTTCCCTACAAGTACAACAACATTCAGTTCTAGTCTGTATCCCATGTAGCAGAACCATCAGAACTACAAACTTGCAAGATTACGAAGATGAGATTTTTAAACTCTGATCTTCATGCCAGCAAGGGTCTTTATTGTAAATATTTGTTTTTGTGACAGATTCCACTTATGATCAGTCAAGACAATGTTTTTCTTTGGTCTTTTTCAGACTTCTCAGGTTTAGAGACCGTTATCTGCAGAAGTTCATCATGCAGTACAAAATGCAATTTTTTAAAGTTTCATTTGTGTTATAAAATTTCATATACATGTTTTTATTGCATCAAGTGATTTCTTTTATTCAGTATCCCAAACTTGTAGAAACCTCTAATTGTAATATGGAAAGTAGTTTCAGTAGAAAACCATGAAAGTAATAATAAAAAAAAATAATAATGGAAAAAAAAACATTGGTGGTTCAGTGGTAGAATTCTTGCCTACCACATGGGAGGCCTGGCTTGATTCCTGGCCAATGCAGCAAGGCCTTTTTAGGTTTCCCACATCTTTGCAAGTACCCCAGTGCATAAACACTGTGGGGCTCTAACAGCATGAAATGCTTTATAAAGGAGTACCACTAAGATAGCCTGTAGCACACCCATCTCTATGTAAAGATGTCTGCTGCAGACCTACCCTCTGTGATGATGTAATCTCCTCACCCCAGAAATGTCTAGCTTAACATATCAGAAAGGGGCCCTAATCTACAGTGGTTGCATGTCATTGGCAGATGATAGTGCAAATCAGCTGGTTTGGCTGCAATTAGCATTTCAAAACCACAGATTGGTTTAGAGGTAATCACCTGCTGCTGAGAAGCATGTTTAAAAGGCAAGCATCTGACTATGGGGAACCATTCTATATGAGACCTTCCTCACACAAAGCATGCCATTGTGACAACTGTACCATCACCAAATATCAACAGAGTACTGCACTCCATCAGGTATGTAAATGTTTTTGTGTACAACAGGTTTCAGATGGGTGAATAGGCTTATGGGGAATAGTGATTACAGCATTAAGCCTATCTTAGACCTGTGATAATGACATGTCCGTGACCTCCTGCTGTCTTACACCTATAAAGGACACACACAACATCAAGGGTACATTGTGTTTTGTTATTGTGGCACACTGGTCTCATTAAACTGTCCCTTTATAATGGCTGTAATACCATACTGCTATTTTTGTGCCATTGTTTGTATGATATATTATTGTGAGTTTGCCCATAGGGGATATGCCACAGTAGACCTGACTGTTGGGTGTATGGTACTACAGGACTAGCTGTCATGGCACACATGCGAGTACTTGACTATTGCTACTATCTCAGTTGTATCCACACATTTAGTTTGTCTGCACACTGTGAAGTATGACATGTGTGAGCAAGCAGTGGTTAGTGCCAGCCATTTTGGCCTTGCTGTATCTGTACATAGTGTACATCCACATACGTGATCCTGTAATGTGTTCTCTTTTTGTTGTCTTTCAGGAATTATGTACCATAGATGCCATGCACCCTTCTCAGATGCAGAGAATGAAATTATACTGCAAGCACTAAGGCAACATCATCACATCCTACTATCCAGGGGAAGACAAAGCAGGGAACAGTGTCTGCATTGTGGGTGGACCTTATCTGTGATGTGAATGGCACCATCCAGCAGGCAGGAGATATGAGCAGGTTTGACACTGGGCAACCAACATGATAAATGTTGCATGACGAAGGGCCTGCAGATGTAGCCAGGGATCATGCTGTCACTGGTGGAGGATGTGCTGCAGAACATCCACTCTCAGCCACTGAAGAATTCCTGGCATACCTAGGCACACACAGCAGCTCCCATGCATCCATCACACCATACATCGTGGAGGTTGCTGCCACAGTTTCCACTGAGGAGCATGCAGTTAAGCTTACTGTGATCAGCATTGCAATACTGAAGCAGTCAGTGTGTTAGGCTGTAAATACTTTTATGTGGGCATCAGGTCTTTGTTATTTGTAGGGGTTTAACCTCAGTTATACACTCATGCTCAGATTGTGACCAATACAACAAGTAACACAGTAGCTACTGTAAATGTGAGATATATGAATGCATTACCTTGTTGTGTACAGCATGCAGTGGTACTGAGATTACTCTACCCTCAACTTCTCACAAATCTGTCAAGTATTGCCCAAGCCAATGGTCCTGCTCTTGGTAAGCATGACAATTGTTTTGTTAAGGAACAATTATATTCTAGTACAGTTGAGGGCCAGAATAATGCCCTATTTAAATATAACTATGTGTGTAAACAGTGTAGAATGTTTTTCAATTTCAGTCTGGGACAGGTACCTAAGGTTTCTAGTAGAGGTAGTCACAGGAGTATAGTTCAACAAACAGATACACTTTGGCAGTTGCAGTTAAGAGAAGATAAGGAACCTGGTTTAAATGAGGCTAGGAATGTAAAATACTTTTTAAAATACAAAAACAAACAAAAAATACTTCCAACAACCAGGTACCTGTGTCCAAATGCACACAAAGTCCAAGTAGCAAGAATAAACAGATGGACCCAGGCAAGGCTCTTCTCTCTAGTATAAAAAACAAGTCTATTCATAGTACAAACTGCAAAAGCGTTTTCACAAACAACTTCATCAGGTGCTTAAAATGACATAAACATACCCCCTCCTTTTATACACCTATTTACAAATCACATGACTTTACTAATTATTCATCACATGATACTGACAATACATCAGAACAATTCCAACACAATAAAACATTTTATTAAAAATAAAAAATATAAAAACACTCTTTAAATTACCTAAACAAAGGTCTTGATTTAAGTTTAGGTCTTAGGGGGACATGGTCATTCAGGCCATGTCCTTTATCCCCCCTTAATCTAACTATCCAAGTTGCTTCTAACTCATCAGTGTGATTACGTATTTCACCTGCTCTTACACTTGGGTAAACCCTGCCTATTGCCATAAACTAAAACATGCAACGGCTCTGTACTAAAAACAGGTTGAAGGTAAATACATTAGACAGTGAAATGTGTATTTCCATATATTTGTTAAGAGAGGTGTACTGGGTTTTTATGTGTTGTTTTTTTTTAAGTATAGTGCCATACTAATTAATTAAAAGGTAAGTATTACTGGTCATGCTTTACTTGATTTACTTCAAGTGATTGTTATAAAGGCCCTGAGTTAAAATTATTTGTTCTGAGGAAGTGTTTTGTGGATGACAGCAGAGAAGAAAGTTGTTTGACCATTAATCTAGTTGTGGGTCTTCATTGTTATGAGTCTTGGAGGCTTTTCATACACAACAGTGCAGGTGTTAATGTACTGCTTTTTTCTTTCTTTTTGCAGGTGACCATGGGGGTTGGTGTCTGTCTCCTACACAACCTGATGTCAGTGCGTCTTTGGACTCTGATGATGATTGTGGCCACATTAAGGCACAGGTTGTGGTGCTGGGGGATGAATCTGTCCCAGAGGTAGACATCCCTCTTCTGCCACTATTGTAATGCAGTGTTGGTTCACCATGCCATTTGTAGTGGTTACCGACAGATATTGTATGCTGGCATTTGTTATGAGTACACCACATACATTTGTGTGCCTTATGTTGTATGATGTTTTATTGGCCGTATAGCATAGTAGATGAATGACTGACTGTAAGCACATTAACCTAGTATGTAACATTAGTACTACATGCTTATGGGAGAGATTTGTCTAGCAGACTGAATCGCACCCTTGGAAGAGAACCCTGCCTAATGGCACACAGAGCAACTCAGTGCATTTCATCTATCTGATTGGCTGGGACTGGGGCAATATGTGCTGATCCTCTAAGTACGGGTATGGTGATGTCTTTGATCATGAGGGCTGCATGGCCATTATTCTAGTTCAGTTCAAACATCCTATGGTTCCATAGCATGATTTACAATGCTCTAACAGGCTCATACACAAGCATGCAACATTGCTTCCAATCACTGAGTACAGGACATGCTAAGGCACACATGTATTGCAAGTTGGCTGTATGTACGTAGATGTGAACATTTACCTAGGTAATGGTACATACTATAGATCACAGTATGTGTTGCACACAACACACCTCATGTCTGTTAGTACTATCAGTTTAGGACATATTATTCTTGATGACATAAACAGGCCTTGTTATGATCAGTCCTTTGGGGGACCACATCACCAGCTACAAATAAAACACTGCCTATGTCTAGGTTACCAAGGTTACGCCATATGGATATATACACATGCACCAAGTGGGCTGGAGTAAGATTAGAAGCTCTACCTATCTACTCTTATATGTCATAGATCACAGTATTTATCACATGTGCCATGGTTTAATTCGGGATACTATACTGTCAGCTGGTAGTCTTAAGTTGGCTGACATCATCAGGCCTTGTAGAACAGGGCAGTTTGGAAGCCAGCAGCAAGTTACAGGCCCAAAAAGTGCATAAACCTTGCAGGTGGATAGCCCATGAGGGCATCTCCATTGTTTTGCAGGGGAATACCCCCCCACACACACACACACACACACACGTGCAATGTGGGCTGAAATGAGATTAGAACCCCTACCTATCTAGTCTTATACACTACAGATCACAGTATTTATTTATTTATTTATTTATTTATTTTTATTTATTTTACAATTGTTGACCTGGCTAGTCTAGCTGGATATATTTCCATTTTCAGTAGAGGCCCGGGGAGAAAAGCTCCACACAGATATACAAAAGTATAAAAATATTGTTACATGGTAAATAAAGGATTAATAAACAAAAATAAATCAGGTAGTTATTACATTCTAGATATAAAAACACTTAAGAAAAGTAGCAGTAAACCGAATATTGCTTAAGAAAGCTAAAACAGATATAATACTGTAAGAGTTATGCACAATAGTTCACATCAGGTAGAAGGATTTAAACAATAAGGAGATTAGAGTTTAAATAGAGTCAGTCTTATTTACAAGACTAAGCATTTAAATGTTTGGAAGTTTGGTTAGAAGAGGTAGAAACAGGGGTGAAGAGGGTGGTTAGTCAGGGTTACTACAAGGGCATAGCCAGTGCATTTGGAGGTGTTTTTCAAGTCTTTGTTTAAAGAGTGGCAAGGATGTAATTAGAGTTAGTTCATTGGGTAACAGGTTCCAGTTTTTTCCTGCTGTGTTGGTAAACAGAGAGTCACCAGCTGTATTATTAGACTTTGTTAAGCTAGCAAGGAGTTTGCTAGAAGAACGTAGGGAGTTCAGATTATTATATGGGATTAAGAGTCTTGAGAGTATAGGGGTATTATTGGGTTGGTAAAATATCTTGTGGGCAATTATGAGTTGGGGGATTATTAGATGGTTTTGGAATTCCAGCCAGTCTAGTTGCCTAAGATTGGAACAGTGGTGGGTTCTGAAGGGATTGCCAGTAGTGAATCTGGCAATGTTATTATAGGAAGTTGCTAATTTGTTAAGGTTAGTTTTCTTAAGGTTGGTAAATATAGGTGAAGCATACAGAAGGGTTGAGATTAGATGAGAGTGAGCGATCTTGGCTCTGGCTGTTGAGGTTAAAAAAGGTTTTATTCTATATAAGGAGCCTATTTTTCTGTTGACTATTTTAATGGTGTTGTTTATATGGTAATCAAATGAGAGATTATTGTCAATGGTTATTCCTAAAAGTTTAGTGGTAGAGTCTGGGAAAATAACAGTGCCATTATTTGAAGATATTGAGAAATCTAAGGCGGAGGACCTAGTAGTGGGTGTGAAGAGACGGAGGTTTGTTTTTTTGGCATTAAGAAGGAAGCAACGTTTGGTAAACCATGTTTCTACAGTGTTGAAAACATTTTGAGTAAGAGAATATAGTTCAGATGGAGAGGTTGCTGAGCATATTAGTGTGGAGTCATCTGCATATTGAATACAGGTGGCTTGAGGAATTGCTACATGGAGATCATTAATAAATAATTAGAAAAGACGTGGTCCAAGAATGGAGCCCTGAGGGACCCCGATGGTGACAGGTAAGAAGGATGAAATTTGATTTTCCCAGAGGACTGCCTGTTGCCTGTTGCTGAGGTATGATCTAAACCATTTAACGGCCAGAGAATCAAAGGAAAGAGATTCAAGAATATTGATTAAAAGGGTATGGTTAACCATGTCGAAAGCTTTAGAGAGGTCAATAAAGAGTGCAGATGAGAGGATGTTTTTGTTGAGGTTTCTATTGATGATATCTGTGAAGGATAGAAGGGCAGTAGTGGTACTATGTGATGGCCTAAAGCCATGTTGAAAGTTTGCTATTAAGTTATGTAGAGAGAGATGATGTAAAAGTTGTTGGTGAATGCATTTTTCCATAATTTTTGCTAAGGGTGATAAGAGAGCAATTGGCCGATAGTTAGAGTAATCATTAGAGTTCCCACCTTTATGTAAGGGGATAATGTGGGAGATTTTCCAAATATCTGGGATGGTTCCTTCTTGGATTGTCCTATTTATAAGGATAGATATAGGGTAGGCAATTACTTTGGCTGCTTTTTGGAGATATTGGGAAGGAAGATGGTCAGCAGATGGAGTACATGGCTAAAGTTTTTGAATAAATTTATAGTTGAGAGAAGTAGAGATGGGTTGTAGTTTGAATTTAGAGAAAGAGTGTGGTAAGTCAATGCGAAGGCTGGAGTTTTCTGAGATAAGTTGACTAGCTAGAGATTGTATAGTCTCAGTGAAGAAAGAGTTAAAGGTACTGGCAGTTTGATGGGGGTATTTGGATCTGCATCAAGTGGGGTGGGTGTTCGGTAGTTACCTGGGGAAAGGAGCTTATTAATGCAAGACCAGAACTTTTGAGGATTATTTTGATGTGTTTGTTGAAGTTTACAGTAGTAGTTTTTTTATCTGTAAGTATTGCCTTTTTTGTACTATTTCTAAGCTGCCTAAAATGTAGATGATCAGAGCTATTTCTGTAAGATCTCCATTTAGCCCAGACTTTGTTCCTAAGTAGAATTTGATTTCTAGTTTCATTCAAAAGCCATGAGGCTGGGTTAGACTTCATTCTAATGGAACGCTTAGGAGCATGCTTATCCAGGATAGATAAGAATGTAGTGTTAAAATACTTTACAGCCTCTTCAAGTGGAAGAAATTTTAAAGGGTTCCAGTTGTATGCCCTAAGCTCAGTTTGAAATAATTCTGTGTTAAAGTGTTTGGTAGAGCGTGCTTTCCTAAAGGTGTGGAGGTTTGGAAAATCCTTCTTTTCTCTTGTGATGTAGATCAAAAAATGATCACTTACATCATCTGGCAGGGTTCCTACTTTGTAAGTTTGTTTCACTTTATTTACGAGTATCTAGTCTAAGGTACTCTCTTTCTTATTAGGTTTGTTAATTCTGGTTGTAGAGGTTATGGTTTGGGTAAAGCCATGGAGGTTAATATGAGAGGTAGGATTTTCAGCACTAACACTTTTCCAGTCAATGTTAAAGTCGCCTAGTATTATTGTTTCTTGAGGATAAGTAGAAGACACCCAGCTAAGAAAAGCCTCTATTGTAGTGATATTATTTCCGGGTGGTATGTAAATGCAGATAATGTATAAAGATTTGTTTGCATTATCACACATACCACAGATTAAGTCTGTTGGATATGTGAGTGCAGGTACAGTACTTGTGCATTACACAAACTAGGCTTGTGTTGAACAGCATTGCTTCATACTGTTATCTGCATCTAGTATCCTAGAAGTGAGATAACTGGTTTTATCCTAGCTATGTGTGTACAGTTACCAGTATGGCTATATGTGGTTGCTTGCAGTTACATAGGTGAACTTGTGGGCAGGAACAATGTGCCCTGTCCATAAAAACATTATGCATTACACCACCCATTCACTTGTGTCTGTCTACATGGTGACATCCAGCAGGCACAGGGGTCTGTAGGTAAGTGGATTATGTACTGCTGTGCCCTTAGTTTGGATCCTTTGAGCAACAGTATGACTGTGCAGATTTACTCACCATTATTAGGTTATGTTGGACAATACAGGCATCCACACACATATTTTTGTATCTAACAGAGGTGTATATATAAATGTAGCTGTGTGTGTGTGTGTGTGTGTGTGTGTGTGTGTGTGTGTGTGTGTGTGTGTGTGTGTGTGTGTGTGTGTGTGTGTGTGTGTGCTATGTATATATGTTATGTAGATATATGGGGGGAGTGTATGTGTCATTTTAATATATATAGCTATATATCATTATATATCTGACAGTACATAGTAATAGATATACTATACATGTGAGAGAGATAGTGACAGATGGACATGTGTACATATATGTCTGTATGTATAGACATTTATACATAACAGGTCATTTTGATGAAGGGGCAACAGAATTGGGCTCATTTTAACTAAGTGTTTGGGCATGCCAAGTGGGACTGTTAGTACTTATAAAGTGACTCCACGCCACACATATCTGTACTCCAGTCTGGGATTTTTTAAGTTACAGACACCTGTTTCTGTAGTATTGCACTTCACTCAAAATGTCCACGCCATTCCCCAGCTGTGTGCTGTACTTAATATGTGACTGAGGTTGGTAATGTTACACCATCAACAGACAGTCTGCATACCTCTCAACTGTTCTGATTTTTACAGAATGTGCAGAGTTTTGCTTCATATATTTGGTCTGTTCCTCATACATTTGTGATCTTCTGGTAAATTATTGAATATTGACGTCACTACATTATACTAACTACAGACAAACATTTGTGTTTCAGACTTTATATCCTTCAGAAAATATGTAGTAATGCAACACCTTTAATTCCATCAACTTACTAGGTTTATGGGAACAATATTTAAAATATGTCCCTATGTTTGGGCCTTTGTCCCCCCCAATCTGTCTGGTTTTGTCCAGATTTATTGCACTAAGAGGTTGAGAGGTATGACAGTCTGTGAAAACACCAACATAGTACTACCTCACTTGAAAAAGATGTGAGTAATTCCAGATTAGAACCATCAACACCATCACCCATGCTAGCTTCCCTAGTCCACTGAGCCACACAGATCACCAGACAGAGAGGAGTAATTCATCACACAATCAACAGCATAAATATGTATATTGTTATCCTGCATGAAGAGAGTCATACAATGTGTGAGCGATATCTATGTTACAGCCCTGAGATTGCCTGGTCCACTGCTATACCATAGCTGATTTTCTGTTAAAGCAGTTATATGGGTACACTGCTGTGTTGGGGGGGGGGGACAACAGCATATGATCAGCTTGGGTAGACAGTTGTCCACATATCATATGTGGCCACTGTTTAACATCTCCCTTGCCTGATGTTGTGAATATTCCAACCCTAAGGCCTAGTGAATATTAAGGAACACATACTATTGGACTGGGTATCTGTAGTCCCATGTGGATGCTACATCTGTCCAAATAGCCCACTATATTTCCTTGCATAACAGCAGCAGATCCATACATATGAAACCATATTATAGTAATCCTTACAATTAGTGTGTAGGTGAGAGACTTATGTTGCAAATGCAGCAGTTGTCAGACCTGTAGTTCAGGGATGACTCTTTGTGATGCAAGCAGTACACAGCCAATACATGGATAGGTACAGGTTGTGTGGGTTGCCTGGCATCAGCTATTTTAATATATACATATGAGTATGAGTAATTTGTCAGTCCCTAGGGCCCCAGGTTGTCAGTGAATGTGCTATGCATTGTCTCTTAGCCAATGCCAGGGCATACTGGGCATACCTACATCTGCCTACAAGGACATTCTCAGGGGGTTCCTCCTAAGAGTCCTCCTGTGGCTGTGGGGAACTAGGCACTGGTGGGGTTTGTGAGTGTCCCTTTCCTTTGCTGATCCTGCTGCAGCTGTTTCTGCAGGATCATATTGTGTAGTATGGCACATACTGTGAACATCTATGCACATGTGGCTGGAGAGTACTGCAGGGTTTTGTGAAATATATTGAGGCATCGGAACCATGACTTCAGCAGCCTAAACACATGCTCTATGATATTCCTAGTTTGTGCTTGCACCTCAATATGGCATTCTTCTGTGGGTGTGTGTGCATTTCTGATGGGTGTCATCATATATGGTTCTAATGTGTAGCCAGCATCCCCCAGTAAATGGCTGTGTAGGATGTCCCCCCTAGCAAACATCTGGGACAGCTAAAATGCATGCCAGATATGGGAGTCATGATAACTGACAGAGCTGCCAGAACACACATTCTTGATAATGCCCTGGGCATTGCACACGAACTGGCAGTTGATGGAGTGATACCCCTTGTGGTTGACATAGATTCTACCCTCCTCACCGGGGGTGCCATGATGTGTACATGGCTGCAGTCTATGGCATCCAGTACCTGAAGGTAGTGTGCTACATGGTAGAAGTGTTGCATATTGCTGGCAGTGCACCTTCAGGGGTGAGGGGCAAATAAATGTGCTCACTGGCATGTGGTAGCATGGCATCTAGGAAATGGTGGAGTACCCTGGATGCTGATGCCTGTGAGACCCCATCATGTCTCCAGCTGGTCTTTGGAAAGTACCTGTGGCTAGTATCCTTAGAGCTACACATACCTTTGTGTCTACTGGGATGGGTTCCCCTCTGTTGGCTCTGGGCCTGAGTTGGCGGCAGAGCTCAGTGAGTTGTTGTAGTATGTCCATGTCCACCCTGTAGTGCTCTATAATCTCCAGCTCATGTAGCTTCTGGAAGGTTACCCAGGGCCTGAACACTCTTTTCCTTCTCAGTCTAGGCCTATTGCCAGCAGCAGCAGCATTGACTTCAGCATCTAGCACATACAGATGTAGCAGACCTGCAGCAGCTCCTAGCATTGCTTCAGTTAAAATTCACAAGTCTGTACTCCACTGGTGCAGAGTTTGGGGGAGAAATCAGATTGTAGGGTATATGCAACCTTTTTTGGGCTATGCTGTATGTGTAGGCTGTGTGATTGGCTACGTATGATGCATTCCACCTGCCAAGTATCATTAAGAACATTTAATGGCTCTAGTTTAAGTGAATCAGTAATTAATATATTATTGGCTTTTGGATACACTCAGCACTGTGGTGCACCAAGCAAACATGTGGAAACAAGCGCCCCAAAGGTAAACAAGGTTCAGCAGTCATTGTACACACTCCCCTGAAAGGGCTTGCTCAGCATGGTGATGTGCCACAAAAACATGCTGAAACATGCACCCCGAAGGTAAAAAAAGCTTTGCAGCTAGTGTACACACCCTCCTGCTGACCACAGTGACGTGACACGCAAACAGGCACAGCTGAGCTCCAATGAGCTTACAGGTCCTCCAACACCCCCCCATTGATGTCAGCTACCTCTTCTGTGAACACCAACATGGTTCTTTGCCTACACAGAAGGGATATGCGGACATGGATACCCATTGTGCTATTCAGTAACCCCAGCTCATTTGCACAGAGATCCATGCACACAACCTGGAAACTACAAGGTTCCAGCCCCTACCTCATTAGCAGCAATACCATTCCACCATTGTGGACACTCCACGCAGGGTCCTGTACTACATTTCTATCACATACTATAAAATTTGATTTTTCCACAATTTTCTTTTTATTTCTTCATAACTGTATGTTTGTGCACTGCAGCTCACTGTGCAAACATAACCAGATGATTAAAAAATATATAATTATTTTAACGTGTTTCCCTTACATTTTTGGACACACGGTGGATAGTTTTGCACATATCTGTGTCTGCTATGCTATCTCTGTCCATCTAACTGCACTTTTACAGCCCCTGTTGTCTGTTTAAAATCCTGTACACAGAATTTTTCCATATACACTATGGACACTGCCTCTCTGCTTGATGGATCACTCTACCTCCCTCATTTGCATGAAATTCACCTGCTTATCAGGTGGTTTGCATGCCATGGATACTTCCGTGTTGACATGTGCATGTGCTCTCTCCAACTCTGTTTACTGGATTGCAAACATACTTACTTTCATGTAAGCAGCATGCCATGATGCCTACATGGTAAATAAGACCATATAGGCTTTATTATATTCCCCCCATAATCTTAATGATTATTATGCTATAAGGCAGAGATTTCTTGTGAAAAAGCATCATTCTTTCCTAGATAGATATCTTCTGCACTAATTGTCAGATCACATTCCTTCTGGTATTTGATAATGTCACCCATCCTGTCTGACAACCCATAGTGCCTTTTTATTGAATGAATGTGAATTGGTCACTCATCTGTTTGCACTTAAGGTTGCACAGCTGAGTGCAGCTTCCCCTATTAAATTAACATTAGGAGATTTCTTGTAGGCATTTGTTATAAACGTTCTTCTTAACAATGGCTTATATTTTGGTTTCTTTATTCATATGTGTGCATATTCTTACAGCAAAAATGCTTCCTGCCATCTGTGACTTGGATCTTTACAAATGTAGGCTGGTTGCTGCTTCTTTTGATGTGTTGGGTTCAATTGTTTGCTAGACTGTCTCTTCTTCTTTGCATATTGTGGTCTTTAACTCTTTTTTAAAGGGCATATTTATGACCACAGTTTTGGGCTATCATTAATCCTTCATTTGTTTATGAGGTTATTAAGAAGGCTGAGCATGTGCAGCTTGATTTAATTTTTGAGGAACATGTAGTTCAGGAGTTATTCCAGTCCAGATTTAGGACTAGACATTGCTCTGACTGCCATTACTAGAATTAGAAATGTTCTTTCCACTGATGATAGATCAGCCTTGCTACTCAATTTTGATAACCTTTGATATCTGTTCAGCATCTAACTCAACTGACCTTGGCATTCTTTTGTAGTATTTTTGGAATATGGGGATATCTGTACTGCCATAAACTCATGGTTTCCCACCTACCTCTCTAGACAGCTGCAAAGAGTAGTTTCAGTGAGCAATTCCTCAGGAATAAACACAGTACTGGGTTACTAGAAACTATCTTGAGACTCAGTGCATCTAAGACAGTGACCATGACAATGTATGCTACTGTTTGAAACTTGAACTGTCCATCTTCAAACACCTGCATTTTTTATGGTCATAGGTTTAAAATGAGGAATTTTAGAGTCCTATGTGGTGGACTTTCTACATGAAAGGAGCAGATGTCAGCTGTATATCAGTACAGGTAAGGAGTAAAGTATGTTATATCTTCCAAATTAACTTTGATTATTGGATTAAAACCACAGATTTGTTCATGACCTAGCTTGTTCATGGACAGGGGTAGCTAGTCTCGTATGTGATGCCCACCACTGCTATCAATATGTGATGGCCAGCAATATGTGTCATCCCACACTGGGCCAATAATCAAGAAGCTTGAATCCTCACCACTGACACTGGAAAGGGACATGCCCTTGAAATACAAATGGATACACTCAGTATTTCCAGATGCAGACCTCTCTGCATCAAGTACAATTTCCTTTAAGAGCACACTCAGTCTGGAGTCTGGATATCTGGATATCTGTCTCCCTCCAGATCTCCAATCAGACTCCCCACTGGTACAGCTGTAGGGTTTGGTCCTCAGCTGAGTGTCCAAGCCAAGTCCTCCAGCACCCTCTCTGTAAACCCCGTGCTTCGTGTACTTGCTCCAAGTAGCTGACACACACCCTTTTTAAGATTTAATTTTCACACACACACACACACACACACACACACACACACACACACACACACACACACACACACACACACACACACACACCTGGGAAAGGCTGGCACAGATTACTCACTCTACCACCTTTGCCCATACTATAAGGTAGTTATAGGTTCATAGGTTCATACTAGGCTATCTGCCCTGGGGCAATTATAAGCCTAGCCCGATTCTGTATGGCTTACACCACCCCTTGATTTGAGTATACTGTGCCCTTTTTAAGGTTTAGTTTACTGTGCCTCTGTCTAATAGTGACACGGGAGTAATCCCTGGGACAAACCTACGATCCTCCATCCACTTATCGAGATTCTTCTTGAAGAGATTCAGTGAGGTGCTCTGCCTCACATGAACTGGAATTCTATTCCAGAGTGAAGGGAGCCTCTGGGTTATGAACCTGTCCCTCCAGCAAGTTCTATTTATTTCTGTGCTGAGGTTCAAGTCCCTCGGGCATGTGGCTCTAAGGGATTTAGATTTACTGAGGTGGAGCATGTCCATTAATTCTGGATTTGACATATCTTTGTATGTCAGGCATAGATCGCCTTGAAGTAGGCGGTATGCAACTGAGTAGAGCTGGAGTTTTTTTAACCGAGCAGCATATGGCATCTGTTTGAGACCCTTGATCCTCTTGGTGAGATACTTTTGGGGTCTTTCTAATTGCTGCAGGTGTCGGGTAAGGTACATCCCAAAAGGGGCATTGTATTCTATGATGGGCCTGATGAGGGATGAATAAAGGCACGATTACCTCTCTTGATCTAGATGTGAAACCCTTCGTGATGAGGTGGGCTATGTAGAAGGTCTTTCTAACCACTTTGGCAATGTGGTTTTCAAAGGAGAGATTGCTATCAACTTGGGTCCCCAGGTCCCTAATAACTTTCTCTGTACTTAATGGGTTTCCGCCTATGTGGTAATTTGTGGGCACATTGTTTTGCCAAAGGGTATGACTATACATTTTGGCATTTAGCTTTAAACCATGGTGCTGGCACCAGTTATCTGTCTCTGTGAGACCTTTTTGAAGGATGTTTGTGTCAGCTGGAGAGTTGATTATGGCACCCAGTTTGCAGTCGTCTGCGAACTTGGTGAGCCATAGTCCTCCCACATTTGCCTGTACCTCGGAAAAGTATATACCGAACAAGAGTGGTCACAGGACAGAACCCTGTGGGATGCCACTTGTGACCGGTTTCGAGTCTGACATGGCTCCAGCAACTCTCACTCTGTGGGTTCTGTCTTTGAGCCAGTTTGTGACCCATCTTGTGACATAGGGGTTTATATTTAAGCTGGATAGCTTATCTATGATGCCCGAGTGGGGTATTGTGTCAAATGCCTTTGCAAGGTCCAGATAGGCTGTGTGGACTACCTTCCCTTCATCTATGGCTTTGGTGACTGTTTCAAAGAAGTCAACCAGGTTCAAAAGGCAGGATCTGCCCTTGACAAAGCCGAACTGGGTAGGATCTAGTGTCTGTAGGTCCCCAATGTCTTTGTTTATGAGCTCCATGATGATCCTCTCCATAGCCTTGCAGACTAAGCTAATCAGGCTTATGGGGCGATAGTTTCCAGGGTCCGTAGAGGCTCCACCTTTGTGGAGTGGGACCACTGTTGCTGTACGCCATTCTGTGGGCACATATCCTGTAGTGAGGCTGAGATTGTATAGCTGTTTTATTTGAGGGATTAGTTCCTCTTGTAGTTCATGTAGGACGCAACCTGGGACGCCATCTGGTCCCATGGATGCAGTGTTTTTTGCTTTGAAGAGGGCAGCCTTCACCTGAGCATCTGAGATGTTTGGGAGACAGCCCTCTGCCGGGATAGGTACTTGCTCTTTTCGGGGGGGAGGGGGTGGAGAAGTTTGCACTGAACCTGTCTGCCAGGATATTGGCAATGTCTGTGGGTTCAGTGTATTTTTTGTCATTTAGAATCAACTCAGAACAAGTCTGGGAGTTGCATCCCAGGTTTCTAACATAACTGAAAAAAGCCTTATGATTGTCTTTGGAGTCCTGTGCAACTTTTCTCTCGAAGCTGGCCTTGGAGGATTTTATGAGGGATCGTAATTCTTTGCTAGTACTGATCAGAGATGCCTTCCTATTAGGGATTTTGCTCTATCATGTAGTAGCTTCCTCCTTCTGTTGTACAGTTTATTTATGGCAGGGGTCCACCAGACTGGACGCCTGCCTTTGGATGATTGGGTCTTGGTTTTGTTTGGGATAGCATGATCCATGCATTCCTGGAGATGTCCGTAGAATGCATTTATATAGGATTCTGCAGTTTGGGCTGTAGTTTCCACTGGCCCTGGGGCCTTGAAGGATTCCACTTCAGTTTTGAGAAGTGAGAAGTTCGCTTTTGAGAAGTTTTTCACTGTGGTTTTCTGGGTTGGGGGTGGGGTCGGGATGTGGACATTCAGTGAAATTAATTTATGGTCTGATCTTACCAATGAGGGATATACTTCTGGTGTGGAGCATAGAGTCCCCATGTTGGTAATGATCAGGTCTAGTATGTTGTCCCCTCTTGTGGGAGTGGTGACTAGTTGTTCCATAGCATTTGAGTTTATAATCTCCAGGAATCTTTGGGCTAAGGTGCTGGGGCTTGAGTAGTGCTCCCAGTCAATGTTTGGGTAGTTGAAGTCACCCAATATAATGGTGTTCGGAGAGATCTTCATGTTCTCCAATGTTTTCAGGAAAGCCGAATAGGATTCCTGACTTTGAGAGGGTGGTCTGTAGGATGCTATAAACCGAAAAGCAGTCTTGCCCACTGTTAGTTGCACATGGATGGTCTCCGATACTTCGTACAATGTCACTAACCTGGAGGTGTGGATATCCTTGATAAATATGGAAACTCCCCCTCCTTTTGGGGTTGGGTCTGGGTTTTGGGGCCGAAAAGCATGATATGAGGTATAGCTTGGTAGTGCTGGGGTGCTCTCTGGATCCTTGAACCAGGTTTCTGTCACTGCACAGATATCGATGTTCTCCATACTGAGGAGAGCTTCGAGTGCATGCATCTTGAGGTTAAGACTTCTGGCATTTAGCAGCATTACCCTTAGTTTCTTGTTCCTTGTGCTGTCTATGGGGGTAGGTTTGACTTTTGAGCCTTGCCTAAAAAAGGCACTATGGGGGTGGCAAGAGCCTTTGCCAATATCCAAAAGCCCAGTGGTGACAGGTGCAAGCTGTCCCTAGTGAAGCAACGTGGCTTGTCGAGCATGTCATCCAAGGCTGACAGATACTGGATCCCCTTTGAATGACACCAAAATTTTAGCCAATTGTTAAAATCGATCATTTTGTCTTTGTACTGTGGCATCATTCTAGGTGAGGGTAAGATGCTGCTCAAGGTCAGGGTCATACCAGCCTGGGCTACATGATCAGAGAGCTCCTCTATGTCTCTTTTCATGTAGTCCAGGGAGGTACGTCTCAGGTCATTCACACCAGCATGTACAATGACAGAGTCATATTTGTATTTGCTTTGGAGTTTTGTTCTTAATCAGTTGAATAATAAAACCCCAAATCAGCACTAGATAAGGACTTATAAACTCTTGAGTTTTGTGTTTACAATTTCTTTGAAGATATACTTGACTAGGCCACTTAGCATGCGTATAGTATGCAAGCCTACTATCTATTCTTTCTCATAAAAGGCTGAAAATTAGACCTAGCTTTATCTGTACATCATAATAAATTTTATTTTTGAAGGTAAACCCTTTCTTCCAAAAACACAGAAAAATGGGGTAAAATAAAATAAAAATAAATATATTTTATGAACAACCTACATAACAAATGAAAGAGCAAATCTAGAAAGTGTCAGTTGAACTCTGGATAGTTATGTCTACAGTCTCTGTGAATATAGAGCTTACAAAACCAGTTGTGATGGCTATGGAATACGTTTCCATACTATTTCCATTTTTTCCAACAAATATTAAAATGTGAGGTAAAAAAAATAAAATACAATTCAGTATAAGGTTTCCTTTCAATATATCAGCCTTTCTACTAACAAACAGTGAAAAGCAGAGGGAAAAAAATCCATCACAGAATAAATATTCTCTCTCCAGTCAGTTGCAAAATGAGTCACTTATAATTTCACAAAGCCTAAAAAGGGTAATGTTCTAAAGTTGACATGAATGTATAGTTGTCTAGGCCCCCTGTAAGGACTAGAGTATTCCTTTAATGACTCAGTCTCCATGTT